>NC_069504.1:390046443-390121443 GCF_027579735.1 Bombina bombina | reverse complement strand
TATATATTCCTATGTTGCTATGTAATTTATATATATATATATATATATATATATATATATATATATATATATATACAGTTGAATGCAAAAGTTTAGGCACCCCTGACAATTTCCATGATTTTCATTTATAAATAATTGGGTGTTTGGATCAGCAATTTCATTTTGATCTATCAAATAACTGAAGGACACAGTAATATTTCAGTAGTGAAATGAGGTTTATTGGATTAACAGAAAATGTGCAATATGCATCCAAACGATATTAGACAGGTGCATAATTTGGGCACCCCAACAGAAATATTGCATCAATATTTAGTAGAGCCTCCTTTAGCAGAAATAACAGGCTCTAGATGCTTCCTATAGCCTGTAATGAGTGTCTGGATAACGGTATTTTGGACCATTCCTCCTTGCAAAACATCTCCAGTTCAGTTAGGTTTGATGGTTGCCGAGCATGGACAGCCCACTTTAAATCACCCCACAGATTTTTAATGATATTCAGGTCTGGGGACTGGGATGGCCATTTCAGAACATTGTACTTGTTCTTCTGCATAAATGCCAGAGTAGATTTTGAGCAGTGTTTTGGGTCGTTGTCTTGTTGAAATATCCAGCCCGGCCTAAATGTGCGTTTGCATACCTCAAGCTACTCTGTTTGTGGCGTGTGTGCAAAAAAGGCTTCTTCCGCATCACTCTCCCATACAGCTTCTCCTTGTGCAAAGTGCGCTGAATTGTTGAACGATGCACAGTGACACCATCTGCAGCAAGATGATGTTGTAGGTTTTTGGAGGTGGTCTGTGGGCTGTTTTTGACTGTTCTCACCATCCTTTGCCTTTGCCTCTCTGATATTTTACTTGGCCTGCCACTTCTGGCCTTAACAAGAACTGTGCCTGTGGTCTTCCATTTCCTCACTATGTTCCTCACAGTAGACACTGACAGCTTAAATCTCTGTGAAAACCTTTTGTAGCCGTGCCCTAAATCATAATGTTGAACAATCTTTGTTTTCAGGTCATTTGAAAGTTGTTTTGAGGCCCTCATGTTGCCGCTCTTCATAGGAGAGTCAAAGAGAACAACAACTTGCAATTGGCCACCTTAAATACCTTTGTTCGTGATTGGATGCACCTGTCTATGAAGTTCAAGGCTTAATGGGCCCCACAAACCAGTTGTGTGTTCCAATTAATCAGTGCTAGGTAGTTACAGGCAGTGGTGTCAATGGGGGGTGCGGGGGGTGCGGACACTGTGACAATCTCCAGGGGGTGACACCACCAGATGTTTTTTTTTTTTAATTTTATTAAAATTCAAAGAAATACAATGTAGTGATGCATAGATTTTTTTATTAGAGGGACCAGCATTTGTGAACATTAGTGGGACTGGGGAAGTTGTAGACACTTAATTTTTTGCCCCTTGAGCCAGCGCTGCAATTTCCACAAATAGTTTTCCCGGCTGCTTTTGCTTGTTTGTACTTTGCTCCTCCCCTGCCCAATTTCACTATGAATGTTGTGGGCATGCCGTGGGGATTGCGAAGTTGCGCTGCTAGCCTAAACCTGCCTGCCTATCTGTGCTCACTGCTCAGTGACGTGTGGAGCAGTGGAGTCACTCACTGCTGTGCTGTCTCTCTAAACGGGAACCGGGAAATCGTGAGGGGGATGCCTGGCACCTGACCGCATGACTGTCTGACACTGTCTCTAAAGTGAAGGAGCCACGTATGATGCCCACCAGACCGGTACGGTTACGGTACACGAAGTGCACACTGAAGAGGTAGGAAGAGAGGGCAGGCGGGGGTCTGGGGGTGGGCAGAGTGCAGAGGTGATTGGCCATAAGAAGCGGTAGGCACGCGGTCAAGGGCTGTGCACTGACAGACTTAGAACAGAGTCAGAGAGCAGAAATTTCAGAGTTTACGCACCTAAACCTTTTCTTTAGTGATTTATTTTTAGAGTGCACTGTTTATCTTTTATTTGATGCTCTGCTGAGCCAGGGAGCAGCTCTAGGCATGAGCTTTATAATTAATGCAGTGCAGTTTACATATTTTGTATGTGTGTGTGTCTGAGTTTTTGTATGTGTGTCTGAGTGTATTTTTGTGCGTGTCTGAGTGTTTTTGTGTGCATGTGTCTGAGTGTTTTTTTCTGTGTGTCTGAGTATTTTTGTGTGTGTGTGTGTGTGTCTGAGTGTTTGTGTGTGTGCCTGGGTGTTTTTGTGTGTGTGTGTGTCAGAGTGTTTTTGTGTGTGCGTTTTGTGTGTGTGTCTGAGAGTGTTTCCGAGTGTTTGTGTGTGCATTTGAGTGTGTGTTTAAGTGTGTCTGCGTGTGTGTGTGTGTCTGGGTGTTTGTATGTGTGTGTGCCTGTGTTTTTGTGTTTGTGTGTGTCTGCTTTCTGGGGTGAGGGGGGTGACACCATAACTTACCACACCGGGTGACACCAACCCTAGTGACGCCATTGGTTACAGGTAATCAAATCAACAAAATGACTAGGGTGCCCAAATTTATGCACCTGTTTCGTTTGGATGCATATTGCACATTTTCTGTTAATCCAATAAACCTGATTTCACTACTGAAATATTTCTGTGTCCTTCGGTTATTTGATAGATCAAAATTAAATTGCTGATCCAAACACCCAATTATTTATAAATGAAAATC
Organism: Bombina bombina; assembly: GCF_027579735.1. NCBI lineage: Eukaryota > Metazoa > Chordata > Amphibia > Anura > Bombinatoridae > Bombina > Bombina bombina. The sequence continues at coordinate 390,118,820 of NC_069504.1, read as the reverse complement.
ACGGAAATTGTCATGGGTGCCTAAACTTTTGCATACAACTGTATATATATATATATATATATATATATATATATATATATATATAAAATAATAAAAATTACATAGCAACATAGGAATTTAAAATATGAATAAAACGTTTTGAGTTTTGCACTTTAGATCTAACGAAGTGTTGGGTTAGGCCACATGAAAACTTAGTTATCTTAAGGCACGTTATTGAAATATTAAATATAAAATATTGAAAAAATAATAACAGTTTTTAAAAATTAATATAGATACTGTAAAAAAAATATATACATTCTATGGATTACTTAGAATTTTTACGCTCAAGCGGCCACTTGTAATCTAGCCCTATATATTTTAATTATTTATTTTGCCCATGTCATGTCATTTAGCTCTGAAAAAAATTAGGATTTTTTAATTCTCAGAACTTAAAATGCACCTGCTGACTAGTTAAGGCTAACTCTGCTAAATATATGTCCCTAATTGTCTTTAACTGATAAACAATGCGCTTTATTCTAACTTTATGGCTGTGACTACCCTTGCTGCTGGCAGACTAAAGCCCAGATTCGCTCCTCCAGGCAAATGATGGGTGGAGTTTGGCTATTAAAAGCGATTGGCCGATATGTTATTCTATAGCAACACAACAGAAATGTCTTGTAATTACAAGGTGTTTACTGTCCCTTTAAAGTGACAGAAGATTCAAGATGGAGTTCACAAATAATTTTTTGTGTAGGGTAAAATTATTTTGCAATGTTGCTTGCTTCATCTGAGAGGTAAGAGTGCATCCTGCAGGATTCTGAAGCTGGCCCTACAACATTCTACACAGTGATTCTTTATTCAACCTAGCAACTAAATAATATCCATCCCATAATAGCCTCAACAGAGGAGATAGAATAAAGAATACTCAGGAGGTTTTAATTTTTTTATCTACACTATGAGGCCCATTTATCAAGCTCCGAATGGAGCTTGAGGGCCCATGTTTCTGGCGAGACCGCTGCTCCATAACCCTGTCCGCCTGCTCTTAACAGAGATCGCCACAATTCAACCCGATCGAGTACGATCGGGTTGATTGACACCCTCCTGCTGGCGGCCAATTGGCCGCAAATCTGCAGGGGGCCGCATTGCACCAGCAGCTCACAAGAGCTGCTGGTGCAATGCTGAATACGGAGAGCGTATTGCTGTCCGCATTCAACGAGGTCTGTCACTGTCGGACCTGATCCGCACTGTCGGATCAGGTCCGACAGACCTTTAATAAATAGGCCTCCAAGTATATATAAAAATGAGTTTCATGTCCCTTGAAAAGGAGACAAAAGTATGACTTAGCATGAATTATATTATTCTTAATAATAAGCTACATACAACACAGGGGTTAAGTACATATCAGTGTTCATGCCTTGTCCAAACACACGTGATAAGAAGTATTTTGCATCTTTTACTGATTAGGTGATCAATATTTAAACGGACACTAGACACCTTATAATTACAATATATTTATGTTTTCTTGTGATTGAAAAACATATCAACCAAGTCTAAACATTTTAATACAAATGAACACCTTGTTTACTGCAATTGTTTTTCAAAAGCCAAATTCTACCCAGCACTTGCCTTATTTGGAGGAGCAAGACAAGACGAGCTACGATCATTATGTTTGCAGGAACTGCATTGTTTTTCAGTTGTTGAAGCCAGTTGCTGAAGCCAGTTAGGGATATAAATATAGCAGAGTTGGGCTTAAAAAGTCTTCAGTGTTCTTCGTTTTTTCAGAGCTAAATAACATTTAAGGAGACAAAATATTTAATGTTAAAATCTCATGTTATTTACTGTCCTTTTAGTATCTCTGCATACTCAACTGATGTATGTTCCACTGATGTTAAAGGGATAATAATGCTAGGTAGAATGATGCATTCAAAGAAAACACTAGTCTGAGAATAACACGTAGATGTATTTTTTAAAGTTTATTAGTTGTTAAATATTGACAAAATAGTAAGGATATGGATTTGTCTGCATAATGAGGTTGTTTTTGGCAAAGTTAAAAAAGGACTGGATGCTTGATTGGCAAAGTAAGTTATACAGAGTAGCAGTTAGTATCGATAATATAATAGCTTGTTGATCCAAGGAGAAATTAATTACCACTTTAGAGTCAATAAGGAATACTTTTTCCCTTTTAAGCACAATTGGATATAACTTTTATTTGGGGCTTTTTTTGCTTTCTTTTGGATCAACAGTAATACCAGTAAAGAAAGGTTTAACTTGCTGAGTATTTTTTCAATCAAAAATATTAACTTGTAACTATGTACTATGCAATTAATGGGAAGGGGCTAATGAGGGGCATCAATGTCATTAATTAATGATAGCTCATGGTGCTCTCTATATTGTAACCTTTTACCCAGTTGTAGGTTTGGATACTCAATTCCATGGTATTTGTCCTATAGGGCTCGATCCCATCAAGACAAAATTTTTTGCCATCAAAGCAAAGTTATCAACAGTGAGTTTCCAATCTTGTTTTATATTTCCCATTCCACACACAGAAGCATAGGGCAACAACCAGGCTTAGATTTCATTGTGGTAGTGTTCCCTGCCTCCCCAGCTAGTAGATAGTGTAAAACAGAGCACACAACTGATACTCTCCTCTTCCCTTCCAATTAAATTATAAATAACTAGGCGATAAGCCTGCCCAGAGGTCAGTCTATTTAAAAAAAAAAACTAAAAACCCCTAAGCTAAAATTACACAAAATAAAAAATGTAAAATTACAGAAAAAAAATAAACAAAGGTATCCAAAATAAAGATTTTAAACCTAAACTAATACCCCTATAAAAAATCCCCCCAAAAATAAAATTGTGGATTGCGTGGATCCTCAGCGGCAGTCCTCATTGGTGGTGGTCCTTGGCGGCGGCGGCGTTCCTCAGCGTGATGGAGGCTCCACTTCATCCAATGTCCGCTGTACACTGAAGATTGAATGCAAGGTACCGCATTCAATTTGGAGAACCTTCCATTCCTATTGGCTGAAATTCTGAAATCAACCAATAGGATGAGAGTTACTGAAATCCTATTGGCTATTCAAAATTTCAGCCAATAGGAATACAAGGTACCCCAATAAATATGGGGTACCTTGCAATCAATCTTCAGTGTGAAGAGGAGCCTCCACGCTGCCGAGGACCACCGCCGTTGAGGACCGCCGTCATTGAGGACTGCTGCTGAGGATGAAGATAGAAGATGATGGAGCCGTCTGGAAGAAGACCTTCTCCGCCGGACTTCAGGAATGGTGAGTACCTATTTGGGGCTTAGTTTTAGTATCTTTTTTTTTTTTAAGATTAGGGATTTACTGGGCTGGAAAAGAGCTGAATGCCCTTTTAAGGGCAATTCACATACAAATGCCCCTTTAGGGGCAATGGGTAGTTTAGGATTTTTTAGTGGTAGTTTTTTCTATTTTAGGGTGTTTGGTGGATGGGGGTTTTTTACTGTTAGGGGAGAACTTAGTATTTTTTAAATGTAAAAGAGCTGTTTAACTTAGGGCAATGCCCTACAAAAGGCCCTTTTAAGTGCTATTGGTAGTTTAGTTTAGTTTAGGGGGTGTTTTTATTTTCAGGGGGCTTTTTTATTTTCATAGGGATTAGGTTTAATTTTTTTTACTTTTGATAATTTTGTTTATTTTTTGCTGTCATTTTAGAGTTTTTTTATTTTTTGTAATTTTAGATATTTCTTTTTGTAATTTAATGTTGTTTTATTATTTTAAGTGTAACTTAGTATTGGAGTTAATTTGGGGGTGTTAGGTTAGGAGGCTTAGTAATTAAATTAGTTATTTGCGTTGTGGGGGGTTGTCAGTTTAGGAGTTAATAGGTTAATTAGGTTTATTGCGATGTGGGGGTTTGGCAGTTTAGGGGTTAATAGGTTAATTAGGTTTATTGCGATGTGGGGGTTGGCGGTGTAGGAGTTAATAGGTTAATTGTGATGTGGGGGTTTGTTGGTTTAGGGGTTGATCAATTAATTATGTTTATTGCGATGTGGGATTTTGTCCGTTTAGGGGTTAATAGGTTAATTAGGTTTATTGTGATGTGGGGGTTTGTCGGTTTAGGGGTTAATATTTTAATTGTTATTTGCGGATTATGGGTTAATTACTTTGTTATTACGTTGACGTTTCAGTGTTTGTTAATACTTTGTGCGGGAGGTTAGTTTTTTTTTTGTTATACTTTGTGCGGGCAGTTACTTTTTTTTTATTTCTTGCGGGCAGTTACATGTTTTTTCCTTGTTTCGTGCGGTTGCATGCTTTTTTTTTGGTTTGTTTTTAAGGCTTTATTTGCCTACGCTGCATCCAGGTGGATTCCGAAAATGGCAGGGTGGTGAAAGAAACCACCCTGCCATTTTCGGAATCCACTGCGCAGCCAACATTCCTTTGAGGATGCGTGCACAACTGGTGACGGCGACGGACGTGTTACAAACCTGATTATAGTATAGATATTGTCTCAATAAAACCTTTGAGATCAATATTTTTTTGGGAGCCTCACAGACATGTATTTTAATATGCGACAAATCACTCTAAACCCCATACCATTCTTTTGTTGATAATTTTATCGGGTAGATGTAGTATCCTCAATCTGTGGACAATAAGAAAATGCCATAATTTACTCAATTGTAAAGAAAAATGTCAAAACAGTTATTATTGAACAGGACGATGTTAAATTAGACATTAATCATAGACTATAGGGCTTTATGAAAAAGGGGCAAGCATATATTAAAACTTTAAACATATAACTTCATAGACAAATTCTGGCCCGTTTTGCACAAACAGAATTACTTGTATTAGCCTCTTTAAAAGGTGATTAAAGTTTTTTTTTATTTATTTTCATATTCTTTTATTGAGGTTTTCAAAGCGTACAACATATATTGAGAATTAAAATACAAGTATATTCACGAGACAGGTTACTTTAAGTCAATAAAACATAGTTCACAAATAAAAGTGTGTTACATGTTAATCCACATTATCTGAAAATATATTTAGCCTAATAGCAAACACAATAACAATGTACTAGCCCAGTGGTTCTCAACCAAAGTGACCTCAAGGCCCGGTAAATTTTAGCTAGACATGTCCATGGCCCGGTAGTTTTATAAATATATATATATATATGCAGCAGGTGAGGACTGATCAGCCAGGCAAATAGGACCTGGGCCGAGGGACCAGCAAGTAGGGGGGCCTACAAATGGCATCTATCAATAACTAAGCAAAAAAAGTGTGGGTTTAGAGGGGCCCTGGCGGGGGTCTGTTGCTGTGAGGGCCATGGAGTGTGGGGTCTGGCCCTGGAGGTTGGGTACCCTTTCTCTGGACCTTAATGTTGGGGGTCCTGGCTCTGGAGGTTGAGGGGCCTGTTGGGGGCAGGACAGGGAGGCTACCATGTTCATTTACAGAAAATGTAATACATTTTGGTCAGTGTGAAACAGTGTTCCTGGGACCTTGATTGGTATCAGTCTGCCCTTGGTGTGCAGTGGGGTAAGAGTGTGCAGTGGGGGCATGACAGGCCGGGGCCCACCAGCAGGGCTATCACGGCCCGGTACTGGGCCACGGCCCGGCTGTTGAGAAACCAGGTACTAGCCTGCCTCCTAGTTGTAGACAAATAAAAGTGGGGAATTACAATCTACCATCAGAATAAAATAATCATGTTAATATCAGTAACAGTGAATGGATTGTCAGTCTAAAGTATAGTTAAAGGGCCACTAAACCCAAAATCTTTCTTTAATGATTCAGATAGAGTAGAGAATACATATTTAAACAACATTACAATTTACTTCTATTATTTATTTTGCTTAATTTCTTTTAGATATCCTTAGTTGAAGAAAAAGCAATGCACATGGGTGAGCCAATCACACAAGGCCTCTATGTGCAGCAACTAGATATGCTTTTCAGCAAAGAATAGCAAGATAATAAAACGAATTAGATAATAGAAGTAAATTAGAAAGATGTTTAAAATTGCATTCTCTTTCTAAATCATGAAAGAAAAAATGTGATTTCATGTCCCTTTAAAGGGACAGTCTAGTATAAATTAAACTTTCATTATTCAGATAGGACTTTTTATTTTAATCAACTTTCCAATTTACTTTAATCATCAAATTTGCTTTTTTCTCTTGGTATTCTTAGTTTAAACTAAACATAGGTAGGCTCATATGCTAATTTCTAAGCCTTTGAGGGCTGCCTCTTATCACATGCTTTTTAAATCTCTTTTCAACACAAAGAGTCAGAAAGTACACATGGGCCATATAGATAACACTGTTCAGGCACAGGGGGTTATTTTAGATTTAGCACAAAACTATGCTAAATTTAAGACAATAGATAATAAACAGTCACAGTCATGTGATCAGGGGGCTGGAAGAAGGTTCCTAGATACAAGGTAATCACAGAGGTAAAAAGTATATTAATATAACTGTGTTGGTTATGCAAAACTGGGGAATGGGTAATAAAGGGATTATCTATCTTTTAAAACAATAACAATTCTATGGATAGAAAAGGGAAACCTCATTTTCTCTAGCATATGTTCCTCTTAAGTCATACAGTAGATGGTCACTCTTGGACCTGGTTACGCTAATGAAACAATATAGAGGAAAATTAGGGGTTACGATGGCCACTCTTGGGCCTTAGCACATATGTAAATATACTAGAATCTGATAATTATAGTAATAAGAGAAGGATTGCGAACATTGGCTAGCAAAAGACACTTAGTTATGATAAGGAGTGCATCTTTATTACATATTAACTAAGCGATTAGCACTTTAAATGTGAATTCTAATTACCATACCAGAGGAAGTAGTAGCATTATACTGACACAATAGATAATGAATACAGAATAAGTAACCAAGTGGTTACAAAAAAAGAGTACACTTAGAAGCACTCACCCCCTCATAAGTATATAGGAATGTATCGTGGTGTAGTGAAAAAAAGGACACATTAAAAACATAAACACTTTAATGTCTTGTAGTGCTTTAGTCTCAGGTTTTGTTAGATTAGTTTTTGCTGTTTGAATATTAAGTTCTGAGATCTCTTTGCACACAATTTCATTAAAAATCTCAACATGACGGGAGAGATTAAATTTCGGAATGTATTTGGATTTATTAACAATCATTTCTCTCCAATTAGGGTCAGAATCAATATCATTCTCATGTAATAGGCCCTGCAGCACATAGATTGTCGCTCTTTCTTCCTCTGTCCAATCGTTATTGACTCCTTCAATTTCACAGGTTATATCGTTATTTTTTGAAAACTGTTTTTTCAACAGGATTTTTCTGAGGTATAATTGAATATCTTTTGTGATCTCAAATTTATCTAATTGTCCTGTGGGGCAGAATGAGAGACCTTTCTTGAGAACTGATTGGTGCTCAACTGATAAGATCTTATTTGATAAATTAATTATTTGTATCAGGTCAGTCTCATCTTGGAGAAAGGACTCGGAGGTCTCTTGTATGGTTTCCAACGTTTGGAATCTTGTTTGGGTTTTTCTTTGATCTTGGATTGTTTTGCGTTTGTTTCTGCCCCCCCCCCTCCCCTCCTGGTGGCTCTTCTTGTTCTGAAGTGCCTTCCTCTAAAAAATCTTTGCGTTTTTTACTTTGTTGTCTTGTAAGTCTATGGGTTGAGGTACTGGGTGTAGCATTCTCTAATTCAGAGGTATCTGATTCATTATCCTCTAATTCTGAAGCATCACTGTCTATGACATGTACTTTGGTCTGTTTATTGGAATTGTGTTTGAATTTATTACCCCATCTGTACACTTTGTTATTTTTGTAATCACTGATGTCTCTATTTAGTTAGGATTGTTTTGTTTGCTTGATTTCAGCCTCATATTTATCTAATTCAACCTGATATTTTTTATATCTTGCCTTGAATTCAGGTAAATTTTCGAATGTTTTAAGTTTAGTTGTGAGCTCCTCTATTTCTGTCTCAATTCTGTCGTGTTGTGCCGTATAATTTTTAATAAGAATTTTCATTAATTTAAATGACCACTCAGAAAGAGTTTCTTCCCATTCTTTACTGTGTTCTGGGTTTCTGAATTCGTAGGCTGGAAAAAGTTGAATTCTTAAGCCCCGTGGAATAAGTTTTCTTTCTATGTATTTATCGAAAAACATGTGAACAGAACCAGAATAGGAGACATTGCTTGAGTAATTATTAGCACACTGCTTGATAGGAATAATTCCATTTATTGGTCTTGCACATAATATCCAGTGCTTACAATATTACTCATATATCCTTTATATATCTGGATCATCTCACACAAATTGAGACCTCAGTTTAACTGAATATCTGACTAACCAGCAGTATTACCACGTGAGGTCAGACACCTCAGACCAACTATACAGTACTATTTAATAGTTCTCTAGTGTTTTTAAATGCACCCAAGTTTTAACCAGTTCTATTAAAGTGTTTATGTTTTTAATGTGTCCTTTTTTTCACGTACACCACGCTACATTCCTATATACTTATGAGGGGGTGAGTGCTTCTAAGTGTACTCTTTTTTTGTAACCACTTGGTTACTTATTCTGTATTGTGTATAAGTACACAGCACCCAAGGGCATCAGTTATTAAAAATAAGGCCATTTCTTTGACTATTACTAGCCCATCCCTCATTATTTCTAGTAGTGCCATGACACATTCCCTTCCTTACAATAGATAATGAAGGCAAAGATTGTATAATAACACATTAGACATAATGGAAGAGAATGTGCAAATTATTTGCTCAGCAATATATTAAGAAAAGTATTGTATATGTATTAAAATCAAATAGGTGCATTTACCCACAGAGGGCTGTACTAAAATGAGAATTTATACATATGCAAGTTGTGCACTGATCAGTTTGAACTTGAAAATGAAGGAGGAGCTTCTTTTACAAAAGAATCGGTTAGTTACTAGATCTCCAAGTGATAAGATCACTTAAAGTAGACTAAACTAAATCTCTGTGCTCCCGAGTAGAGGGCTGTATTGAATAAATATATGAATATTTGGCCTAGCGGTATTACTTGCATTACAGCAATGACTGATAGACATCTTTGCCCTGTATACTGATTAAGACAATCCTATATTTAGAAAACTTGTTAAACCTAAGAACCAGCAGTATACAGGGTTTAGTAATTTTTGGGATATTATGTTATACTGAAAACAATAAATCAAAGATAAAGTAGGCAATAATAAAAGGATACAATAATATGAGAGTAGAGGAGATGTTATACACAAGCTGGTTTTCGGGAAGATTTGGTACTTTGGTAAATATACAACCATGTATCAGTAGATGTAGCTATTCAGGATAGATACAAAGCGTAACACTATAAAATATATAGTTTTTTTTTTTTTTTTTTTTTTTTTTATATATTTTTATTGAGGTATAGATGCATTACAACAAATAAATGACTTAAATGTAAAGACGTTACAATAACCGCTATATCTTCATATAAGGTTCAGTTGGTTGCATATCAAAAATGGTAAACATACACTGAAAATAAACCTCAAGTTTTCCATTTTTTGTTGCTAAGAAACTAGGACATTTTCAAATATTTTTTTTTTTTTCCACATCTGATATACTCTTAGAAATATAAGTTTAACCAATAGATCTCAGAAAAATTTAGCGATATAAAATACATACCTCTTATTAGAACAAAAAGTAAACTAGAACAAATGAAATAGAAAGATGTCACAATAATACTTGCAATATAAAAGGTTGCGGTACATATAAGCTAAACCGCTTAAGTAGCTCTTCCAAGTAGGAAGGAACATTATGGGGGGGGGGAGGAGGTGGTAAGCTGAATATAATAAAGTAACAGAGGTGTGAGACGGGGTAACCTGGATCTTAATAAGCTAGGTGTATGTATTCTATCTTGTAGTAGCCTTAGAGTATCTGTGTTGCGGAGTTGTAGGGTTGACTAACTGTAGATAGAGGAGGTTCAGCCCCCAGCCAAAGAGGACAGGACAACATTTAATGGACTATGTGTGTATAGCTAAGGTACATGGGCTGTCTTATATCTGTATAGTAACTTGGCATAGGGCAATAAATAGCGCATAACAAATAACATACATATTAAACAGCCTTAATTGACAATAATATGACATCACATAAACATAAGCCATCCAAACATATAGAGCTGAGTGCCACCCAAAGTCCTACGCCTTTCACTTGACAATCAATATATAAACGTAGACAGTCTCTGAGCTGTATATCCAGTTCGCTGTTCAAATAATGAGCAGAAAGGTATAATGCCATGACAGTTGAACATATATTTATCTTCAGAGCAAAAGTACAAAAACCTTATGAGAGAAATCTAGAGACACTCATAGAACCATAGAGGGTGACTGCCCAGTTAACCTAAGCAAACATATAGTGCCAACTGCTGCAAGCTCAAATAATACTACAACACTGTTATACATGGTATAAACACAGGGTAACATTTTACATCTTTCCTCCTCTCATAACTGTATTATAAAATCTATAGATTAGATGGTTAACTTAAAGGTAATATCATACAGGGAAGGCAATATGCTACAGGGGGGAAACATATGCTATGGGTTACACAGACCCCCAAAAATATAGGTGTTGTTGCTGTCGCTTGAGACTTGTAACCTAATATGTACCATGTTAACTAGTTTTCCAAGTCACCAAGATAAACCTGAAAACATGAGCACCTTAGTAATAAAACTTGACAGCATGGAATTTTCCTAGAACTTGGATAAATACCGCGATCTGATCACAGACTGTAAGCATATATAATGTAGAATTAGGTAGTGAATCTAAGCAAAGCAGCTCCATACACACTGGGCTAAGAGCCGTGGAGGGGGTACAAGTAGTAAAGAAAAGAAAACTGGAAGAACCGTGGAGGCATTGAAAGATAGTAAGTGCTATGCCCTGCAGCTTAAATATAATACAGTAATATAGTCAGCATGAGTGGATAGCGTTTTAAGAGCAGACCCAATTGTTGGTGAGGACCCACTTCATAGCCACAACAAAGTGGAGTATTGCATAGTTCAAGTTTATAGTGATGTCCTCGCAACCGCAAACACTTCACCTGTTATGGGGACTGAGGCTGCGGGTGAATTATCCCACTCCGGTTTTAGAGTGATGAGAAGAGCCCCCCCAGCTTTCCTCACTCTGGGGCATCCGATCTTGACAGCCAACTGGTGCGAATATTGGGAGCAAGCTCCATAGCTGTCCAGCTATTAGAGACCATTTTAGTAAGGATACTAGGTGAACATTTAGGGTTGCTATAAGAGGCCCGAGGGCCGGATCTGAGATCCCGGACCCCAACGCCACTGCCATGTCCGCAGCTCTGAATTTCCCTCTACCATCAAGTTCCAACCGGCCTGTCTGAGCTTGCCGCGCCAAATGCTCTTCTAGCCTCTGATCAAGTCCTTGACATGCTGAGCTTCTATCCACTCTCCTATCAGTGTCAGGAGTGCGCAGCAAATGTTGGGGCTCTGAGGCAGCTCCTCTAGTTCCGACAGCGCCAGCGGCATGAAAACAGTTGACTGTCAAGGTCTCATTTTCTGCCGCAAGACCAGACGCCGTGTTTAAAGTGGCTGTGAACTCGTGTTGGTAAGATTCCAGGAGTTTGCGAATGGCTAATAAGATCCAGTGAGCGTTCTCCATTATGAGTTACAGTGCTGGTCCACGTGGTCAGGGGTCACAAATATGGCTGCTGTCTATGGGCTGTATTTTATGCTCCCGGACTCCTAAAATATATAGTTTAACCACCTTACGTCTCCCTTATGCAGATACTCGGTGGGATATATCAAACTTAAAAGTCCTCATGCATGGCCGAGATACACTGGGTGGCAAATCTTAAGCTACCCTGCTGTAAGCAAGGATAGTTAGATGAATGTGTTGCGCCATATATTTCAGCTCACACCAATTTTCCCAGACCACCGGATCATCCTAGCAGCAACTAGCTTGAGATCTCTCCTGCTGCTAAGCACTCTCTCCGTCTGAGGCCAGCTCCAACATACCACCTGCATTGAGATGAGAAGCTGTGAGGGCCATATTTCTTTGTCCTTTGCAGGCAGGAGAGCACTTGATGGATGTATCCCCGCAACAGTGGTAGTGCATTTTTCGATGTTGTGACTCCGATCTCATGAAGTGTCTGAGCATCTGATACTCCTACTTAGCGAGTGACCTTCTGCCTCTCTGCATAGAGCTATGGAGTCTCCAGCACCATCAGGGAGGTCGGCCGCATCCCCCCCTAGAGTAGCTAAGGGTTTCGCCACCCCACACACTTCCGGTAAGTAAAATATAGGTCGCCATGCACCCCAGACTGCCTTGTGTTGCAGATCTCTATAGGCACAGTCCTGTTCATCAGGTAGCATGACTGTGGGCTCTGGTTCTGTACATTGCGGTGTTGGGGAGATATCTATCATTTTCAGCTTGTTAGTATCCGCATCTGGTAATAGGTCTCCGCCTTTACACATGGACTGGAAGAAACCCATCAGGTCAGCAAACTTGTAATCCATGCAGTGCTCAAAAGCTTCCAACTGGGTTCTGAGGATTGAGTGGAGCTCCTCCATATTAGCAATAGTAGATAGGGTATAATATTAGCAGATCAATAGCTGCTCTAACCCGGCAGGCTGGGTGAGGGGTGTTGTGAGCATCAGCGAAGTCCTCAACCTTGACACACAACGCGCTAGATCCGTTCTCAGAAAGGACAGCTGCGATAAACGTGGTATTACCCAATTCCTTAGTAGATACAGTAGCTGAATATCCTAAATGTATGCTATGATGGGGCAACTTCTCTGGGATTTTTCATAGATTTCAAAATTGTTCTGAGAGCTTCATCAATTGCGACCGTTCATGACTACTTCCAAGCCAAGATATCACAGGAGAAGAAATACTGCTAGAGAACCTGTTATAGATACATTTTTAAGTGGAGATTGGTTGTATGGATGGAGGAGGAGGACTTTTAAGTTAGTTCCTCCACAGTCCCCCCAGATCATCTTTAAAGAGAAACCCAGACTCTCCACCCAATAGACTTAGTTAGCTCATATGACTAGGTTATATATTACTATTTGCGCTATTGTTCTATGCCTATTGTTTTTGTTTTATTATTACTGTTTTTAACATTTAAAGCTTCCCATAGCTGTATTTTCTCAGACAGAGATGTCTGTAAACCTTGTCATATTACAAATTTACAAATTTTAAACACTTGAAAGCCTTTCAAAGGTAAGAGAGTCTAAATGACTTTATAACTGAAATTGCTGAGCCACTTAGCAATGAAACATACAGTTTGACTTTAAGCCAAGTTAATAGTAACATAAAACAGCATTTTAAAGTCAGCACTTGCTTTTTATATGTGATTAAATATCTGTAGCTTTACAATTAAGATTTATGACAATCCTGATCTGAAACATGGTCTGCTTTTTTTCCTCTAAATTACAATTGCAAGGAGCTGTATTATTTTCAACCGTTTTATTTATTTTTATGTCTGTTCTTATCAAGTAAATATATCCAAAAAAAATCCATACAAGAATCAGCTTTTATGGCAATGGGTAAAGCCTTGTGAGCCTCCTGTGAATGTTTAAAATATAAACACATTGTGTATTTTTTAGTTATAACAAGAGATTTAACTTCAAACAGATGCATTTTAATAGTGCTGGCTGGGGACCTAATGGCACAATAAAGAAACAGAGTTAATTTTCAAGAGCATTACACTGTACTCTAAGCTTAAAGTGATGGTAAATCCTAGCGTTTTTTTTAAATAATAAAGGGCACTTTTAGTCATGAAATATAAAAAACTTCATGCTGAAAGTTCCTTTATTTTCCTGCAGTTTATGCTGAGCTGAGTGTTTTCTCAATAAGAACTCTTAGGCAATAGGGCACTAACCATCCGGCATAATGCTGATTGGCTAGCATGGCTATTGGTTAAGAGGTGGAAATGTCAACTCATTGAAAAAATATCAACTCATTGAAAAAATAGCTACTCTTTTTTACTGTGATCTGCATGGTGAGAAGAAATAAAACAGTCAATCTGATCATCAGTGTTGAGTTCACACTTTACTATACTGTGATCTCCTGGGATTTCGCCATAATCTCATGAGATTTCATAGTAAACTTCCTTAAACCAAAAAGAGAGAAATAAAGTGACTGTGCCTACACATGCCAGCTGTTCTTCACACCATACTCAGCACTTTCCTCCTTCCCTTTTAGCTTACTCACTGTTAAATGTGTTTCAGGCAAACAGGGGGTTAAATAATTGCTGGAAGTGTTTTGGGCAATTAAAGGGACAGTCAACCTAAAAATTCTGCTAAGTGATATATATAAAGTGTAAATAGATCATTATGTACAAATGTAACCCAGTTTTGTGATCTTTATCGTTTGCAAGTAAAAGCACTTACTGTTCGCGGCGCTGTCGTTTCAAAATGTCCATTTGGCCATTTTTCCTTCATGGAATAGCAGTCACTTTGCGATCCTCCTCGTAACCTTCTTTAGCACATGTGCAATGCGCCTATTATACTAAAGGGGGAACGTTTGAGTGCCAAAGGTTTGAAATGCCTTAGGGTGCAAATATAGTGTTAAATACTGGAACTAACACTCACACTATACAATCAACCAGATTTTCAGAGGGGTTTGAAATGATTCAACACATAGCTGCCGTGGAGGAGGATTCCCAGAACGTCCCAGAAATGCGCTGTAGTAAGCAGTATCTCCAAAATAGTTCAAATCCTTAGGATATGTGACATAGGTCTGGGGAGCAGTTGTATGAAAGGAAATATGAAAGTCTATATTAACCTTCCCCCACCCAGACCAGTACTGGGGCAGAACACATATGCCTTAGCCGACCCTCACCCTCCAGCAGGATATAGGTAAAAAAAGCCGGGTACCCTATAAATGTAATTCTCCTGTGTCTGGGAGTCTCCAGCCAAGTAAAAGTAACAAGGTCTCTTCTAGGCTTTGCAGTTCTCTCGCTGAAAATAGCAATGTAGGTTTTTTATCTCATCAGGATCGATGTCCTGTGATGATAGAGTGAGAGGCTAGAACCTTCATATGCTGCAAACTGCCTGACTGAAGGGGGAACGTTTGTAACAGTGTAATCACTGTGTAGTGTATATAAATGTATATTTAGAGTCAGGCAGTTTGCAGCATATTTAAGAACAGAATCTGAGCTCTTTTTTGCAAAATAAATAATCAGATGCAGACCTTGTGCACACACGTAGTATGACTGATGTAAGGGGCAAGTCAGGGTTAGGAGGAGCATTGTGCAGCTTGTGATACTTATTTATGTATGGCATTTCTGGGCCGTTCTGGGAATCTTCCTCCATGGCAGCTATGTGTTGAATCATTCCAAACCCCTCTGAAAATCTGGTTGATTGTATAGTGTGAGTGTTAGTTCCAGTATTTAACACTATATTTGCACCCTAAGGCATTTCAAACCTTTGGCACTCAAACGTTCCCCCTTCAGTATAATAGGTGCATTGTGCATGCACTAAAGAAGGTTACGAGGAGGATCACAAAGTGACTGCTATGCCATGAAGATGATGATGTAGGCGATGATGAAATAGGAGAGGGGGCATACGGACATTTTCAAATGGCAGCGGCACGAACAGTAAGTGCTTTTACTTGCAAACGATAAAGATAACAAAACTGGGCTACATTTGTACATAATGATCGATTTACACTTTATATATATCATTTAGCAGAATTTTTAGGTTGACTGTCCCATTAAGTGAGCTGCAGGTGTTTCTGACAATCAAGAAGTCAGAGGTAAAATACTGTGAGAATAAGGGAACAGTGATTTCACTCTTTGAGTGCCTGGGTGTTCATTCAAGGGGTTAGATCACTCACAAACATTACCAGAAGCAAAGATTTAACACACGCAGGTTATCACTCTTATTACAAGTTGAAAGTAAATTGTATGTGTGAGATTATAACTCAACGTGCCCTAACTTCAGGACTTTGGATATTGCAACAGTGCTATCTTCTTCTCCCCATAAACTTTAATGGAGAGTGCAACGTCAAAAACCTATCGCTTGCACACTAACCCAAAGGTAGTTATTAATATTTTACATTCTTATGTTCCTCACATAAGATCAAATGTTCTTTTTATTTATAAATATTTATTTTTATATATATCTGATGTTTTTATTTTGTAAAATATACAGTACAACTCCAAAAATCCGGACCCCGGAAATCCGGACATCCTGAGGATCCGGACTCTGGAGTGATTACAACTTCCGGGTGTTGGTTTGTCACTGCACATGCGCAAATTGTCATTCAGAGCTGCAACAAACAACGGCGTGCAAAGGCAGTGAGAAATCTGAGCTCCACAACTGCGCACTACAGTTTGCCATACATGATCGGTACCTATGCAGGTATTTACCCTTTACACTGCACAGTACCGTTATACCTGTATACTGTACTGTAATACAGTATTGTGTTTCCTAAAGTGGATAAGGGGTCTAAACAGAAGCAGAGGAGAAACACTCTGAAATCACTGGGCACAGCTGAAGCTCCATCCACAAGCGGTTCACCGGGCGCAGCAGATGCTAGCGCTCCGTGAACAAGCAGTTCAGCATGTGCTGAAGAAATACCTGTAACAGAAAGGAATGTACATATGCAGGTGCAGTACTCTATTTTAATAAACAAGGTGATCTGTACAGTATTTATTTATAATAAAAAAACATTAGCACATCTTCTTTTTTATTTACAGGTATTTTATCAGCAATGTCAGAAAATCCAGAAAATCCGAAAATACGGACCAGGCAAATCCCCAAGCAGTCCGGATTTTGTATATTTATACCTATATATCTGAATATATACAGGTGTATATATATAGATAGATAGATAGATAGATAGATAGACAGATAGATATTGTTAACAATAATAAATACAAATCACAATAATGTAGTTAACACAGAAACTAATATAAAATAAAAATAAAATGTGCAACTAAAACCACACACAAATACTGATAATAATACAGACCAGTATACAGGAATATATCCAAAGTGAGAAGAGTCTTTAGTAAAAACAGTCCCACAAATACAAACATACCTAATTATTGTAGCATTTTCTGCTTGAAATGGAGAAGATCTGTGACTGGGCAGAGTGTTTCTACCTGGCAAGTTTTGCCTTGGTTATCCACAGTGGCGGTTCTAGAAGGATACCCTGAGATTTCACGGTGGGCCAGAGCAACTGAGGTTGTTCAGCTACAATTTAAAGGGACAGTTCACCCAAAAAATTTCTCCCCTTTAAATTATTCCCAATGATCCTTTTAACCTGCTAGAGTGTATTAAATTGGTTACAAGCAGCTCCTTTACTCCTATTTCAGCATTTGAAATAGCTGATTTAGCCTGTGGTATCGCCACCTACACTGAACAAATTAATACTGGAGTATAGGCTATTGAATAGCCTAAGTATACACAGCCAGCAGAAGAGATTACACTCTCAGTGGGATGCAGGATAGTTAAGTAATAAAATGATAATTTTCCATTGTTCTCTCTATGTATTGAGCTTTGGTGTTCCAGACAAATATAAGATAAGGAAGCAAGTCTGTGTGCATGAAAGTGATAGAGATCTGATAGTACCTGAAGCTCAACCCATTGTAATAGGCTGTGGTTTCAAAGCACAAAACCAGCTACTTCAGATACACAAATAAACCCGAAAATGCAACTTCTCAAATATTTTATACTCTGCAGTTGGTATAACAAGTCATTTAAAATACATTAATGGAAAACAAGTTTACAGTTTACTGTCCCTTTAAGGGGTGGTGCTGCTGGTGAGGTGATGCAGCTGCATTACTTCTCTTGTTTTCAACTCTGAGCTATATATATTAAAGGGAGACAAACCCCAAATCTTTTCTTTCATAATTAAATGTACCCACTAATCAACAAGCCCTACCCAGGTGCTGAACTAAAAATGGGCAGGCTCCTATGCTTACAGTTCTGCTTTTTCAAATAAAGATATCAAGAGAACAAGGAAAAATTGATAATAGGAGTAAATTAGAAAGTTGTTTACAATTGCATGCTCTATCTGAATCGTGAAATAAAAAATGTGGGTTTTGTGTCCCTTTAAGGTCACAAAGTATTATTGGTGATTTTCTAGCACAGGGCTCTTTTCCTAACTGATCTAGTCTGTTTCACACATAAGTAACTTATACCTTTTTGTATATTTAAGTTACCATTCATTTGCTACTCTTCACATTGTATATGACTCAATAAGGCTTGACTACTATATTTTTTTATATTGAAGGAGTTTCAGTAAAAAGTAAACCAGCTGCTGCCTTGATAAATTGAACCCTATGTTTTTGTTCCTGTATTTTGTTTTTTTATTTAATAATAATGTTTGTAATGTGCCAAATTTTCTTCTGGATCTTTTCCTCCTTCATGTTAGACTGTTTACCGGTAATGTTCTGTTTCTCATCTCTTTCCTGTTTCAATAATCCTATTGATTTGTAGCATGATGTATCAGACGGTGTTTTGTCAAGTGTTGAGAGACAAAATCTGAAATACCGTAACAAAGAAACTATGTAGATATATTACAGATATATCTGTGAATTCCAATGGTAAAAAAAACTATATAAGATTAGCAAGAGAAATGTAATCCAGACACTGGACAAGGACAGAAGTAAGGCAGTGATGAGAGTTATCTTAGTACAATAGAGGGCGAGTCTGGCAGGTAGCTCAGAACAATACCCTCGGTAACTGGTGATGGCTAACAGGATAGGAGAGCAGGCAACAGTTAGATACAGTCCTGCTGGGCTAGAGGACAGGCAACAATCAGCAGTATGCAGGAATAGGCTAGCAGGAAGTAGTAAGCAGGTATAGACCAGCAGGGACATAGCACACAAACTACAGTACAACTCCGAAAATCCGGACTGCTTGGGGATTTGCCTGGTCCATATTTTCGTTTTTTCCGGATTTTCTGACATTGCTGATAAAATACCTGTAAATAAAAAAGAAGACGTGCTAATGTTTTTTTATTATAAATAAATACTGTACAGATCACCTTGTTTATTAAAATAGAGTACTGCACCTGCATATGTACATTCCTTTCCGTTACAGGTATTTCTTCGGCACATGCTGAACTGCCTATTCATTGAGCGCAAGCATCTGCTGCGCCCGGTGAACCGCTTGTGGATGGAGCTTCTGCTGTGCCCAGTGATTTCAGAGTGTTTCTCCTCTGCTTCTGTTTAGACCCCTTATCCACTTTAGGAAACATTGGTACAGTTCACTACTGTACAATACTGTACTACAGTACAGTATACAGGTATAACGGTACTGTGCAGTGTAAAGATGGTAAATACCTGCACAGGGACCGATCATGTATGGCAAACTGTAGTTCGCAGTTGTGGAGCTCAAATTTCTGACTGCCTTTGCACTGGATTCTCAGGTTATCCGGATTTCCGGGGTCCGGATTTTTGGAGTTGTACTGTATGTAGGTACAGGCCATCTTGAGCATAGTGTACAGGTATCTGATAGCAGGAACACCATATGCAGGTATAGATCAAGACACAGACCAACAGGAATCCAGCAGGCAGGCATATACCAATAGGAATACTGTACTTAGGTTTAGAACAACAGGATCACAGTACAAAGGCACAGTACATAAGGTATAGGCTAACAAGAACGCCTTTTGCAGGTATAAGCCAGCAGATACACAGTATGCAGGTATCTGTCAGGAAGAACACAGTATGGAGGTATATGTCAGGAAGAACACAGTATGGAGGTATATGTCCGCAGGTACATAGTATGCCTGTATCTGTCAGTAGGTACACGGTATGCAGGTATATGTTAGCAGGTACACAGTATGGATGTGTCTGTCAGGAAGAAGATAGTATGGAGGTATATGTCAGCAGGTACACAGTATGGAGGTGTCTGTCATGAAGAAGACAGTATGGAGGTATATGTCAGCAGGTACACAGTATGGATGTGTCTGTCAGGAAGAACACAGTATGGACGTATACTGTATGTCAGCAGGTACACAGTATGCTTGTACCTGTCAGCAGGTACACAGTATGCAGGTATATGTCAGCATATACATAGTATGCAGGTGTCTGTCAGGGAGAACACAGTATGGAGGTATATGTCAGCAGGTACACATTATGCTTGTATCTGTCAGCAGATACACAGTATGCAGGTATATGTTAGCAGGTACACAGTATGCAGGTGTCTGTCAGGAAGAACACAGTATGGAGGTATCTTACAGCAGGTACACAGTATGCTTGTATCGGTCAGCAGGTACACAGTATGCAGGTGCCTGTCAGGAAGAACACAGTATGGAGTTATACGTCAGGACTCAGCAGGTACACAGTATGCTTGTTTCTGTCAGCAGGTACACAGTCTGCTTGTATCTGTCAGCAGGTACACAGTATGGGGATGCATGTCAGGAAGAACACTGTATGGAGGTATCTGTCAGCAGGTACACAGTATGCTGTCAGCTGGTACACAGTATGCTTGTATCTATCATCAGGTACACAGTATGGAGGTATATGTCAGCAGGTACACAGTAAGCAGGTGTCTGTCTGCAGGCACAAAGTATGCAGGTATATCTCAGCATGTACACAGTAAGCAGGTGTCTGTCTGCAGGTACAAAGCATGCAGGTATCACAGTTAAGACAAAAACTTAAGAAATGGCCAGAAGCAGAGGTGGACAGAACAACCAAGTACCTAATAATGACACTCTGCAGCAGCACACCAAACAACATGCTGTTAAAAGTGAGAGGTGGGTGAATGCTCTAACAGGTGCGGTACATACCTGCTTAACAGATCAACACCCTGAGGATTAAAAAAAGGTTAAAATTAGTTCAGCGTCTGCCTGGATGAGAATCCTATTTTACCTGCTTTAGCTAGATATATATATATATATATATATATATATATATATATATATATATATATATATATATATATATATATATATATATATATATGTGTGTGTGTATATATATATATATATATATATATATATATATATATACACAGTATATATTACTTTATAAATGGTGCAGCATAGCACATTGAATAAAAAGTATACATAATTTAAATGCGATTTACTCAGCAATGGTGAAAGCTGTGCACTGATAATCCTGTGCAACCCTTTATTAAGTTTAGAGGTGTTGCTACTTCTGTGCGTCATTTAAGCTTTAGAATGAATACAATTTGGTAATCAAAGAAGTCTTGATCGTCTGTCATTCAACTAATTAGATTATAGCAGATTAAGGAAATGTCCATGGCCTTCTCTTTTATGTCCAAGTCACCTACACTTTATATGGCTTCTGCATGAAGACAAATGAAAATTACTTGATTTGTAATGAATACTTTGGGAATTAGGCAAAAGACGTATTTAGCATTTGGCAGCACGTGTTCAGCCTGGGAAAGCGAGAGCTTCATTCATGTCCTATACAGTGTATGGCACTGTCAGCACTAAAGCTAGCAGATAACTCTCACATTGTCATACTACTCCATTACATCCTTTTGGGAGTAAACATATTCTGATAACATTGTCAGATGAACATTATGTGCCCTTCAATAGGGATAGCATCTGCTGTTTACACATTGCTCTGAAAACAGCTTCTTGCTAGCTTGGCATGCGTTTATGTTCTGCGAAATCAACTTGCTCTGTTCAATTGAAGAGCTGATATTGAGGGGGGCAGTGGATTCATTGTAAGATTTGAGCAGAATTAATGTTAGGTCACATGTAAGGTCTTGCTGTGGAGATTTGCACGAGTTGAATTAGGATCTCACTTTTATAATCTGTGAATTTTTATTCACAATATATTTTGGAGAAGAGACTCTAAATAGGGTGTAACACTAACGATGTGACAGTCAGGACAACAAAGCTAGCTATATAGTTATGGTTTGAAAATGTGGACAGTTGTAGAACACAGGTACAATGTTTCTTTATATGTTTTGCTTAAAGGGACATTGTACACTGGATTTTTCTTTGCATAAATATTTCGTAAAAGATCCATTTATATAGCCCATGTGGTAGTACTTTTATAGAAATGTATAGTATTGCTTGTTTTTAAGAACATTGTGCTGATTTTCAGACTCCTAACCAAGCCCCACAGTCTTAGATGTATACCGGTGTTTACAGACTCATGCAGGCTCCTGTTTGTTATCTGTCTTTTCATATGCAGGGAGGGGGCAGTGTCTGCTCTTCTTGTTTACCCAGCCCCTTTCAGTAGGTGATCCATACTACTTCATCAACAGTAAGTTTTTAAAAGGTTGTATACTGGATTTTTAGATCAGCATCTGTGCATATTATTATTATTTTTTATTATTTATTGGTCTTTATTAAAGGAAAATTCAAAGCAGTTACAAGCATATTTAAACACTGTTCATACATTATAATATTTCCGTAAAACTTTACTTATTATCCGGGCTATGAAATCTGGTGGAATTTTGACAAGGTAACTTTTATTTTATAAGTCTCTTTTCCAATCTGGGAGTTAAGTTTGTTTCGTCCGGAACCTATGTCATGTCCATTAACATAGAACATTGAGTTTCTGGAGTGTTTACCTATCTCGTTTCTAACAAAGCATTAATTTAGAATTTCCCAGCATTTCTATCATTTTGTTATTAACGTATAATAATATAGGGGGGAGGGGGGTAAAGATGGGTGAACAAGGGAAAGTTGGGTGGGGTGGTCAAAGAACAAAAGAACTGAAAAAAACTTCTATGCCCAGGGATATGGTTTCAATTAATGTGGTTCTTTAATATATAACACTATTAATGATTTCAACAACGTTATCAATATTACTAACATTGCCAATACCAATACTCATTGCAATTTTTTTAAATTCAAAATGTAGCAAACTAATTATGATTTTCATATATTTATCTCTATAAACAAAATTTAATCAAGCAATTACTAAGCATCTTTAATCTAAATATAAACAAAGAACCATAAATATATGCAAAGGATCTGCATACTACAGTAGGCATGACTCTGCATACTACAATAGGCACGACTCTGCATACTTCAATAGGCATGACTCTGCATATTACAATAGGTATGACTCTGCATACTACAATAGGCATGACTCTGCATATTACAATAGGTATGACTCTGCATACTAAAATAGGCATGACTCTGCATATTACAATAGGTATGACTGCATACTACAATAGGCATGACTGCATACTACAATAGGTATTACTCTGCATATTACAATAGGTATGACTCTGCATACTACAATAGGCATGACTCTGCATATTACAATAGGTATGACTCTGCATACTACAATAGGCATGACTGCATACTACAATAGGCATGACTCTGCATATTACAATAGGTATGACTCTGCATACTACAATAGGCATGACTGCATACTACAATATTCATGACTCTGTATACTACAATAGGCATGACTCTGCATACTACAATAGGCATGACACTGCATACTACAATAGGTATTACTCTGCATATTACAATAGGTATGACTCTGCATACTACCATAGGCATGACACTGCATACTACAATAGGCATGACTCTGCATACTACAATAGGTATTACTCTGCATATTACAATAGGTATGACTCTGCATACTACAATAGGTATGACTCTGCATATTACAATAGGCATGACCCTGCATACTGCAATAGGCAAGACTGCATAGTACAATAGACAAGGCTCTGCATATTACAATAGGTATGACTGCATACTACAATAGGCATGACTCTGCATATTGCAATAGACATGACTCTGCATACTACAATAGGCATGACTCTGCATATTACAACAGGCATGACTCTGCATACTACAATAAGCATGACTGCATACTGCAATAGGCATGACTCTGCATACTACAATAGGTATGACTGCATACTACAATAGGTATGACTCTGCATACTACAATAGGTATGACTCTGCATATTACAATAGGTATGACTCTGCATACTACAATAGGTATGACTGCATACTACAATAGGCATGACTCTGCATACTGCAATAGGCATGACTCCTGCATATTACAATAGGTATGACTCTGCATACTACAATAGGCATGACTCTGGATATTACAGTAGGTAGAGTTGAAGCACAGATTAGAGAAGTAGGAAGGTTTAAAGCTTAGCTCTTGGGGCTGAGGTTGTCCAAACTTACTTTTAACTCACGTTTCCCTCCCCATTCAAATCTGCAAATAAATGAATGCTTTAGTACAATTATGCATATACTGAATATATAGTTTTATTATAACTTAATTTCATTGATTGGCACAATATAGCAGAGCTGGGATCACCTTCCCAAAATCATTTAACAGAGAAAAAAGTTCACTGTATATATTTTGTATGAGTTTGATGATTTTGATAATGTTGTATAGAAAAGAAAAAAAATGCTGTTTTAATTAAAAGAATGTTTAGAAGATTAATGTAGCAGACAGCAAAACACACTATGCTTAATTATGTTACAAATTTGTTAAAAGCTTGTTGTCTATGTAGCTTCTCTTCTAGTAATAGATGTCTGGCTTCCTAAAGAACACTATCAGTTGGTCAACATGCATTAAAAAAATAGCAGAACACGTTAAATATTTTTGTATCAAAATGACAGTAAACACCCCTTGCTTTTGTGTAAAAACCGTCCCACACTTCCCGGAGAGGCCAAAAAGTAAATTCTGTAAATTGTAAGTGCTCTTAATCCCACTATGCAAATTGTAACTGTAATATTGTATGTGTATTGTCACTGTAATATTGTATGTGTATTGTCACTGTAATATTATATGTGTATTGTCACTGTAATATTGTATGTGTATTGTAATTGTAATGTTGTATTTGTATTGTGACTGTAATATTGTATGTGTATTCTAACTGTAATGTTGTATGTGTATTGTCACTGTAATATTGTATGTGTATTGTCACTGTAATTTTGTATGTGTATTGTAACAGTAATATTGTATGTGTATTGTCACTGTAATATTGTATGTGTATTGTAACTGTAATGTTGTATTTGTATTGTGACTGTAATATTGTATGTGTATTCTAACTGTAATGTTGTATGTGTATTGTGACTGTAATATTGTATTGGTATTCTAACTGTAATGTTGTATGTGTATGTGTATTGTGACTGTAATATTGCATGTGTATTGTGATTGTTATATTGTATGTGTATTGTGACTGTTATATTGTACGTGTATTCTAACTGTGATGTTGTATGTGTATTGTGACTTTTATATTGTATGTGTATTGTAACTGTAATGTTGTATGTGTATTGTGACTGTAATATTGCATGTGTATTATAACTGTAATATTGTATGTGTATTGTGACTGTAATATTGTATGTGTATTGTAACTGTTATATTGTATGTGTATTGTGACTGTTATATTGTATGTGTATTGAGACTGTTATATTGTATGTGTATTCTAACTGTAATGTTGTATGTGTATTGTAACTGTAATATTGTATGTGTATTGAGACTGTTATATTGTATGTGTATTATAACTGTAATATTGTATGTGTATTGTAACTGTATTGATTTTTAAATGCTCTCTTTTTGATGCAATAAAGATTTTTATGTTGGTTTTTATTGTGGTTTAAAATCAAAACACATTGTAAACTGTTGTCACAAAATTGCGCCCTCAGAAATATGCACAATAATTCATAGACATATAAAACTGGCTAAACACAGGCCTAATAAAAAAGTTAGTATAAAATTATAGCATAAAT
This sequence comes from Bombina bombina, assembly GCF_027579735.1. NCBI lineage: Eukaryota > Metazoa > Chordata > Amphibia > Anura > Bombinatoridae > Bombina > Bombina bombina. Next base: position 390,093,215 of record NC_069504.1, on the reverse strand, counting down.
ATAAATACAGATGAATACCACCATGTATTAAACTTACAGCATAATAATTAAGGGGGGGGGCTGTTAAATTAGAAAAGGGTTTTAAAATATAACACATACAATCTGAGAAGTATTTCTAATAACTATTTTTACTGTCTATACATCACGTTTTACAAATATTTTACATTATGCTTAGAAGTTATTTGTGGCACAATGTGATTAAATACTGTTGAAGACAAATCCAGCAGAAACTGGAACGAAATTACACAAAATAGCACAAATGGCTTCACATAGTATAAAATGTCACACATGGGGGACAAGCTGTCAATCAGCCCCAATGCAGCTGTTTCTGCGCGAGCCTTCAGGCTCGCTGGAAACAGCAGTTCAGAAGCAACAGTCTTAAGACTGCTGCTCCTTAACTCGTCCGCTGCCTCTGAGGCTGCGGACATCAATCCGCCGGATCGTATACGATCAGGTTAATTGACACCCGCTGCTTGTGCAATGTTAAATGCTGACAGTGTATGCTGTCGGCATTCAGCAATGTCTGTCGGACATGATACGCTACAGTGTATCATGTCGGACAGACATCGATAAATCTGCCCCTATGTCTCAGACTTGGTGGTCAAAAGAAGATATTCCCATTACAATAAACCTAGTGGGTATTAGTCTGTATGACTTACACAATGCCATCACTCTCATAGAGTGCTAACATTTCTATTCCTTTTCTTCTGATCTTTTTGTGATTTATAATTTCAGTAAGGACTACAACTGCTGTAGATATTATGCTATAAATAAAATGTAAAAAGTAATACATTTGTTAAGTAATTCCAGAAAGAAGAAGTAGTAAATAGGGAAAATAAGAGGATTGTGATACATGGCTATTACTAATGTAAGTATTAGCTGCTGTGATTGGACACTGTGACTGGTCCCTTTTCTGAAGTCTCCTGATTGCATAACCCCCACAGTAATGAGCTTCAAGTGTATTTATGTTATTTTTTTCCCCACTAGCTTGGTGTGAGACAGTGGGTAGTACAACCCAAATTCTGAAAAACGTTGGAACGTTATGGAAAATGCAAAAACAAACAAAAAGAGTAATTTGAAAATTCAATTCACCCTGTACTATATTGAAAACACATTATTAACACATCATTTGATGTTTTACTTTGTGAATTTAATGTATTTTTTGAAAATGTACGCTCATTTCAAATCTGATGACTGCAACACACTCCAAAAAAGTTGGGACAGTCGACTTTGACCACTGTGTAACATCACCCTTTTAATAATGGTGTTGAGTGACAAAGGTTTACCAAAGTATTCCCGAGCTAATGTTAGGATATCCATTAGAGACTCATGACAATTTTTGAGACAGTGACGCCTGTGGGATCGGAGATTATGCGCATTCAGAAGTGGTTTTCGGCCTTGCCCTTCATGCATTGAGAGGTGACCGGATTTCTTGAATCTTTTCATTATATTGTGTATTAGAGATGGTGAAATGTCCAAAGTCCTACCAATTTGTCTTTGGGGAATGTTGTTCTCAAAGTGTTGGATTATTCGCTGATGCATCTGTTGGCAGATTTGCGAGCCTTGACCCATCCTTGCTAGGCCTTTTTGGAGGCTCTTTTATACTATGATTACATGATTGCCTCACCTGTTTCACATCACCTTCTCATTTTAACTTGTCACATCGCTATTAGTCCTAAATTGCCCCTGTCCCAACTTTTTTTGAACGTGTTGCAGTCATCAGATTTGAAATGAGTGTATATTTTCAAAAATACATTAAATTCACAAAGTAAAACATCAACTTATGTGTTAATAATGTGTTTTCAATATAATACAGGGTGAATTGAATTTTCAAATGACTCTTTTTGTTTGTTTTTTTTGCATTTTCCATACTGTCCCAACTTTTTCGGAATTGGGGTTGTAGATTAGGCTTTGCCACAATGAGCTATGTATATTACTTGACTGCCTGGTAACTTGCCTTTCTAAAGGCACATCAGTGTATGCTCTTTTGAACAACCACTTTATTCCTTAGGTGACCCATCCAGAGAGAGTCTCATTTGTGAGTGTCAAATGCTAGTTCACCAGAGGATTCATAAATGAAGACAGCCCAGTGGTATTTCTAAAGGTACACACCCCATACACGTGTGTCACTATACGTGAGCTTCAAGGAATCATCAGAGTGCAAGAGGTGAAATACAGTGGGTTATAAAAAAGGTTATAGTGACTGCTCTACAAGAATTCAATACCCAGGGGTTTGTAGGGTCGGGCAACTAATCTGATGTTGAAAGGACTGGGTTAGGCAATGGGAGTCAATAGTGAAAAAGGGTGTGTGTACAAGCGCTATGGGCTGGGTTAGGCAATGGGAGTCCCCAGATCCAGACCCAGGCTCAACAGATCCTAGCCTGATACCACACAATCAGCTGGCCAGTATTATATTCTAAGCATTCAAGCACCCCAGCAACTTGACACAAATGCAATAGAACATCTGACAATAATGCCTGTGTTATCAAAGGTTGGAATTGCCCTCTCTGCATATGTAGTGCAACCCAAGGTGCCACACCAAGGGCCTGATAATCAAGAATTCACTGACATGGATAGAAGGTACACAAAATCTTTAGGATTTTTTTAGTTCTCATATTATAATGTAGGAGTCTCTCATTCACATACATAACTTTGCATACATGTATATCACCAGGAGAGTCGTCCTTATATTCTGACCTCTAGCCCTTTAGCCTTTTAAACTACATGATGCAGGATATGTTTGTAATATGCACTAGGGCTGTTTGTTTTGTCATCAATAGTCTTTTTACAACTGCCCCATTGTAAATGCTTTAGTGCAACGGAGTCCAATACTGCAAATCATGTTTCTTATAGTTATTGACATCAAAAGACACCTGCCTAGAACGGGCCAGTAAAATGGACCTTGCATGCAATAGTTGTTTTGGTGTAATTATGCTGGTACTGTGAGAACTGCTAGATAGTAGTAACCCTCAGCAGTTTTGTGGTCATGGTGCCAAAGAGAAACGTGAGTGAAAATCCAAGACCCTGCTCCAAGCAGTAGAGTGACATGAGTATGCCTTTTTTCAGTGATAAGATGCAAATGCATAAAGGATAGAGGAATATTTGCCATTCAGTACTATTTATGAAGTTATAGAGAATATAAATACTTCTGAGACAGAGCAAGACATTACCAAATGTATTTTATATATTTTTTAAGAACCATGTTATAATTGGTTTAATTTAGGTGATCATTTAGCTCAGTTACGTCAATGACAGGGTATTGTTATGGAGTAGGAGCAATGTGACTTCCTGTTATGACTATTTTCTTATTGAAGGCCTTCAGTTTAGTAAGTGCAATACTTTATAGGTTAACCTTTACCTGCTCTGTGACACAAGATAAGTTGTTTCATGCTTACAAAGTTCATAAGTGAGTCATGATGTGTGCATTTATGTATTATATGCAGTTGTGTAGGACATTGTTATATGTTTAGATGATGCCACCTTCTGAGGAGATGATAGAAAATTAGGGCAAATAATGAAAAATACCTAACTTCTCATGGCATCTCTGTCTCTGCATAAATTATTAATCTTGTAAGCTTTTAAGTGACACATGTTGTGTGCTATTGCTTTTATATAGTTATGAGCTCACAGTATTTCCAGTTTTATGTAATTCTATTACATTAACCCTTTCAGGCCTGAACAATTTTTCATCCCTGTGCTTAAGAGATTTTTAGACTTTTGAGTTCTTTCTCTGTAAATATATATTGTGTGACCTCACCTACCACCTTTTTCATGCAATAATATGTTAACACAGTGGTTCTCAACCTAAGTGACCTCAAGGCCCGGTAAGTTTTAGCCGGACCTGTCCAGGGCCCATTAAGCATTGGGAGTAGGTTGGAGTAGGTTTGGAAGCAATATATATATATAGATAGATATATGTATATATATATACAGTATATCTCAATATATACATCTATATATCTACTGTATATCTATATAAATATATCTATCTATATCTATTTATCTATCTATCTATCTATCTATCTATCTATCTATCTATCTATCTATATATATATACATATATATATATATATATATATATATATATACATATTTATATCAATGTATATATATATCTACAGTATATATATACACATACGCACACAGATATACTGTGAAAATATATATATATATATAGTTTATAGTTTATAGTGGTTTAATTATGTAATAATTAATTGGTGTCAGTGGGATTCATATAAATAAATATATATATAGGGTTTACAGTGGGTTAATTTTATGATAATTCATTGGTGTCAGTAGGATATTTATATGAATCCCATTAACACCAATTAATTATTACATAATTAAACCACTATAAACTATATATATATATATATATATATATATATATATATATATACACAGTTTACACATACACATTGGTTTCAGGTTGATTGTCCAGTGGCCGCCTTAAATATATACATTATTGTCAGTGGCCGTAATTATATGTCATTGGTGTCAGTGGGCTTCTTTACCTGTGAGCCGATGCTTCATGCTCTGCACGCTGTCCGCCGATACTACCCACTCACAGTACGCCGCCCACCACTACCCGCTCACAGTACGCAAAAGGACATGCGCAGTGGCACTCTGACAGGCCCATCTGAAATATCGGAGATATGTAAAGGCGGGCCTGTCAGAGCGAGTTTCGGGAGGCTATGTCGGGTTGCGGCCCACCAGTAGGGCCGTCGTGGCCCGGTAGTGGGCCGCGACCCGGCTGTTGAGAAACACTGTGTTAACATGTTTCAAATGTGTCATTTATTTGCATGATAATAGTATTCTGTCCTTGTTAATGAAGCATAGTATAAAAATTAAGTACAGATTACTTCCTGTAGTTTTCCTTAGAAAGTCCACATAACCTGACCTGGTTTTGTTTCAGTCTACTTGCATAGGCTTGTTTTATTTACATTTGATCCAGTCTCTTTTACATTTGATCCTGTTTCATTGTTATAATACAAAAGCACTAAGCAGTGGCATATACTTAATATAAATCATTGCAATATGTATTATTCATCTATTTAAACAGATTTTACCTTTCATTTATTTTTCAAACTTAATTTGTGCAGTGTTTATTACTTCCTGTCACAGCCCTACAAGGAGGCTGTGGTCTCTACAGGAAGCTTATCTAGCATGATGTTGGTTTAGTATTAAGTGAATATACTAGATAAACATGGAGTCATAGTTGCTGATGCTCAGAACTTACAGAATAAAACTTAAGTTTCAAAAATGTTACACTCTTATCAAACTAAAGGCAAGAGCTACAGTGAGAAATTTTCCAAGAAAACAACTAAGTTGTTTCACTAAGTTTGTGATATATCTGTGTATTTTGGTAAATAGTTACACAAACATTATAGAGATTGGATATTTTTTGTGTGCTAAAGTAAAATGTTTCCATGTTGGTGAATGTTGCCACTTTGGGGCCGAATTATCAAGCTCTGAATGTGGGGTTTTTTTTCAGCAAAAAGAGCTGATTTCTTTAGGGCAATGCCCTACAAAAGGCCATTTTAAGGGCTATTGGTAGTTTATTGTAGGCTAGGGGGTGTTTTTATTTTTTTTGGGGGGAGGGGTTTATTTTGATAAGGCTATTAGATTAGGTTTTATTTTTTTGTATTTTGGATAATTTTGTTTGTTATTCTCCGTAATTTAATGTTTATTATTTTTTGTAGTTTAGTATTTTTTATTTTTTGTAATTGTAGATTTAATTTTTTTAGTATGGTTAGGTGTTTTTAATGTGTAATTTAATTAATTTAATTGATAGTTATTTTAATTTTAGTCTAATAGTAATGTTAGTTTAATTTATAGTTTAAACTTATTTTTTTTTAATTTCCCCAGTAAGTTTTTATTTATTTTAAGATAGGGATATGGTAATTTTAATTTAAAGTTAGGGGGTTGTTAGATTTAGGGGTTAATATTTTAATTTAGTTTTTGGCGATGTGGGGGGGCTGGCGGTTTAGGGGTTAATAGGTTTATTTAGTGGTAGTGATGTGGAAGGCCAGAGGTTAATAACTTTATTTAGTGGTGGCAATGTCGGGGATCGGCAGAATAGGGGTTCATATATTTATTATAGTGTGGGCAATGTTGGGGTGCAGGGGAATAGGGGTTAATAACTTTATTATAGTGGCGACGATGTCGGGGAGCGGCAGAATAGGGGTTAATAAATTTTATTAGTGGCGGCGTTGTTGGGATCGGCAGATTAGGGGTTAATAACTTTAATATAGTATTTGCGATGCAGGAGGGCCTCGGTTTAGGGGTTAATAGGTAGTTTATGGGTGTTTAGTGTACATTGTAACACTTTAGTTATGAGTTTTATGTAAAAGTTTTTTGCGTAAAACTCATAACTACTGGTCTCAGATGGCGGTACGGAATTTGTCGTTATAGGGTGTAACGCAAGCATTTTAGCCTCACTGCAAAACTTGTAATGGCATGAAATAAACATAATTTTTTCAAGTGCGGGACTGACGTTGCATTACAGGCTAAAAAGGCTTGTGGTACAGTTATACCGACAAGACTCGTACTGGCTGCGTTGCTGTTTTAACACTGAAATGGACATTTTTTTCAGCGTTAAAACACGAACGCAAAACTTGTAATCTAGGTGTATATATATAATGTAGTTAATTCATTTGTGTGAATAATTAAGGCATATGCACACAGTGTCATTGATGGAATGAGTGTGTATCATGTAAAGGTATTTCTGTATAATGCAGAGTGAAGTGTGCTGACTTAAATAATAAAAACAGATCAACTTTGTGTTAGTGTGATTCTATACTTCATTCTAATGTTTACATGTTATTTTTTCATCAGCTAGTCATGTATGACTTTCATGTGTGTACCATATTGTGGCAGAGGAGCCTATAAATCAGCTGTACTGAAATCATTAACCAGTTCATTGCCAGTGCTATCTGGATGTTACATTACCAGGACATGCAAAGCGATTGTGGGTTTTTTTTAACTGTGTCCCAATTTCTCTGACCCCAGCTCCAAGCTTAGCTGTTTGTGTTAGCATTGCACATTTATCTGTGTGTTTTGGAGCTGGCTTTGCCCTTGGGGTTATAGTTAATTCATTCGCCACCCTGCAGTCACCACGGGGGCATCAGTGCAGTGCCGACAGCCAGCCTGTTGCCATGGAGACCCAAAATTATGCAGTTCTGCAATGAAGCAAGACCGAGGAACAGCTTTCGAGTGCCTAGAAAAGCCTTTGAGCCGGCGTCTGCACTCCCTCTAATGCCACTTACATGTTATCAGCATTATTATTAGGATTTGTGTTTGATTACTGTTGAGCATACAGATTTATTGTCTTTTTGGGCACCATTTTTCTTTAAAACACAGACTGTTTTTATATTTATTCATGTCAGATATTTATCCTGTTGCCAGTTTGTCTCCAATAAATTATTTTAACATATCACAGCTTTTATAGATTTAACATATTCTAGATATGAGCAATTTGAAGAGACATATATATATATATCAGCAATTAAACTGCTTTAAATAGTTTGAATCAGTTATGTTGCTAGAAAGCTTGGCACTGTTTTGCAGGCCTTTTCTTGTTTACTGTGGATAGTTAGGTACAGATATATGTGAGCTCCTGCACTGTTCTAACAGTATCTATGTAGAATGTTGTAGACTCTTATTAATAATTCTGCAGGAGCCACATTAGCATCCCTGGGGTAGTGTAGAAAACACAATTTTTTTCAATTGTAGGAAAAGGGGCAAAATAAATAATGAAATAACAATGCAAGTACAATGAATGTAACATGCTTTAAAGGGACATAATAATGAAGTAGTGAAATGTTCTAATTAGGGATGGGCGAATGTTTCGCAACATTCGAAAAACGGCACGAATTTTAACACATTCGTTCGTTCGAATCGAATTTCGAATGTTTACATAACATTCTAACATTCGATTTTCGAATGTTCGGTTTAGAATTTTACGATTACATTCGAAAATATTCGAATTCGAAAAATTCGAATTTAGATTGTAATAGTATTTCTAATGCTTTTTCTTTAAATGTAATATTCGAATTATGCAATATTCGAATTCGAAAAAATTCGAATTTAGATTGTAATAGTATTTCTAATGCTTTTTCTTTAAATGTAATATTCGAATTATGCAATATTCGAATTCGAAAAATTCGAATTTAGATTGTAATAGTATTTCTAATGCTTTTTCTTTAAATGTAATATTCGAATTATGCAATATTCGAATTCGAAAAATTCGAATTTAGATTGTAATAGTATTTCTAATGCTTTTTCTTTAAATGTAATATTCGAATTATGCAATACGTGTATTCGAATTCGAAAAATTCGAATTTAGATTGTAATAGTATTTTTAATGCTTTTTCTTTAAATGTAATATTCGAATTATGCAATATTCGAATTTGAAAAATTCAAATCTATATTCGAATTCGAAAAATTTGAATTTATGTTTGTAATAGTATTTGTAATGCTTTCTTTAAATGTCATATTCGAATTATGCAATATTCTATATGGAAACATTCGAAATGATATATTTGTATCTATTATGTATCAATTTATTAAATTCCCACCCTACCACATGAACTATTGAACTTCTGAATAGTATTTGTTAAATAGAATGTTAAATTCGAAATTTCGAATGTGGACATTCAATATAATTATAAACATTCAAATTCGAAAGTGACATTCGAAAACTGTAAATAACATTCGATTTTCGAATTTTTAAGAATATTCGTTCTTATCGACATTCGAATTTAGAATTCGAATTTCGGTAATAACATTCGTTCTACATTCGAAATTTGAAAATTTACACATTCGCCCATCCCTAGTTCTAATACACTTTAGCATTTTACTAGAGCCCTATTGTTTGCATGGGTCCAATCACAATCTATTGGCTGATTTGGTTTCAGTGGGTTTTCACCAGTCTATGGCACTGTGTTTCAAGGTGATCACAAAAGTGATATTTTGGTTGTTTTTAGAGACAAAAATAGAAAAAGGCCTATATTTAACATGGAGTTAAAAAATTCTCATTGATTACAATACATTTTCTATATAATTTTTTCAAAAGGTTTTTAAAACCATTTTACACTTCACACCTAAAGGCACTTGATAAAGTCCGAAACTGGCTCTTTTAACACATTTGCAAATATTCCAAAACAATTCTGAATAATTCCATTATGTTGCACATGCGCAAGACATACATGACATTTTAGAGGTATATCAGTAAACAGTGCAGTGCGCAGGACACAAATTTACAAAAGTATATGTTTTTAATACGTTGAGCTAACTGAATCTGCAGGAAGAGTGAGAAAACAGAAATCAGCCACAACTTCTAGAAATGACATGTAGCAACCAGTTCTATTTATTTCTAATGTACCATTATAATGTTTGTCAGTTTCTGTACAGTTGCCTTCATAAATGGGAATTCCATCGGAATCGCATCTTCGTGACTGGGAATTCAAACTGGATAGTGTCTTCAAGACTGGAATTTCAAACAGAACTGTGTCGACATGACAGGGATTTCACTGTTTGCAACCGAGTTGAAGGTCTTTAAAAAATTTAAAAGTGCAACAATCATATTTTTAAAAAATGCGACAAAATTTTCATAACCTTATGTCACAATCTAGTTACATTAATAGAAACTGCGCAAAGACAAAACCTGTTTATGGCTATAATATTGAATGGAGGAAACCTTGTCACTTAGCAGTTTCATGGTTCAGAGTTTGAGAACTGTTAAAATCCCGTTTTAGAAGATGGGACAAGCTGCAGCCAGCTTTATTTGCCAAGCTTGTTAAAGTGTGTCCCTCTCCAATAATAAGGCTGTGGGGGAGTTGTCCTTATCAACAAATAAGCATTATTAGAATGTATTGATACTGTTGTATTAGTTTCACTTTAAACAGAACTTTTACATGGGAGTCAATTCATCAAGCTCCGAAACAGGAGTTAAGAAGCAGTGGTCTTAAGACCGCTGCTCCTTAACTCGTCCGCGCCTCTGAGTCGGCAGACAACAATCCGACGATCGCATATCATTGGGTTGATTGACACCCTCTGCTAGCGGCCGCAAATCTGCAGGGGGCGACATTGCACAAGCAGTTTACCAGGGGGTATATTTATCAATGTGCGAGCGGACATGATACAAAGCAGCGTATCATATCCGCTGCACATCGATAAATGCCGACAGCATACGTTGTCGACAGCAGTTGATAAATATACCCCCTGGTGAACAGGCAATCGGCCGCTAGCAGGGGGTGTCAATAAACCAAATCGTATTCGATCGGATTGATTTCTGTCCGCCGCCTCAGAGCAGGCGGACAAGTGCGGTCTTGAAACAAGGGGCCTCAAGCTCCATACGGAGCTTGATAAATATGCCCCCAGGACTGCTTGTGCAATGATAAAGGCAGACAGCGTATGTTATCGGCATTTATCGATGTGTGGCGAACATGATCGCTACAGCGGATCATGTCCATCTGCACTTTCATCAATCGGCGCCTTATGGGCATATTTATCAAGCTCCGTATGGGAGGCTCGCCGGAAACAGAAGTTATGAAGAAGTAATGAAGCAGCAGTCTAAAGATTGCTGCTCCATAACTTAACTGCCTGCTCTGAGGCGGCAGACAGAAATCAAACCGATCGAATACGATCAGGTTGATTGACACCCCTGCTTGCCGCCAATTGGCCGCGATTTTGCAGGGGGCAGCATTGCACCAGCAGTTCACAAGAACTGCTGGTGCAATGATAAATGCCGACAGCATATGCTGTCAGCATTTATCGATCCGCCGCGATGTGCAGTGGACATGATACGCTACTTCAACCGCTCGCACATTGGTAAATAGGCCCCCATGAGTTTTCAGGCTAGAAATATTTTGCACATAGTTAACTGTTGCTTTTTCATGTGCATGATGGAAAGCTTTTGAGTACAGTGTCAGATTAAGTTACCCCTCTACAAAATATTTTTTTAATTAATTTTATAATATTGTAAAGATATTTTGTTTTGCTAATTTCATACATAAAACTCAGAATAGTACAAAATGGTTCAAATGTGCGTTGGTAATTTTATTGTAAAGCTTGGTACCGAACTATCCAGTTTGGTGTTTTGGAAAAGTCAGCTATTGCTAGATGTGGAATAATAATGCAATGCTTCAAAATTATTTCCATAAAATGGCACACTTGGGTGATGGAGAGAATTCCACAGCACACACACACTCAGCTTTATAGACAACTTACAAATGTCACATTTACATGCGTTGTAAAATAGCCCTAAGTACAAAGTTTTATTCTTATGAATAGTACTTTTAAAGGGCCTATATATTTAAAATATTACATGCTCTAGTTAGCCATTTTAAGACTAGTGACCCTTCACCTCTTTGCGTTTAAGCCCGAATTGCTGGTTCCAAGTGGAGACTGCCACTGACCCAATCAGCAGCACTAGTCACAAAACTCAGCTGTGTAACTAGCGCTGCTGATAAGATCAGCTGCAGTTTCTGCTTGGGACCTGCATTGCTCTGCGAGTCCCGAGCAGTACTTTGACTGTGTGTTTAACCCTTTTGTGGGGTTTAAACACATAGAGGTGTAGGGTCACTAGTCTTTAAACTACATGGTATAATTAATTTAGAGCATGGATTTTTGAATGGTTTTTCACTATAGTGGCCTTTTAAACATGATAACTGCAGAAATCTTTAGTGAGACCTCCTAAGCCATTTACAAGGTACACTTGCACAGCTCTGAAGACACAGCAGTGAGCCACAACATAACTAACAGCTTGAAAGCAAAAGGGACATACAAATCAAAATTAAACATTCATGTTTCAGCTGGCGCATACAATTAAAAAAAAAATCAATTTAGTACTATTATCAAGTTTACCTCATTCTCATTGTATCCTTTCTTAAAATATAGCGTCTATCAATTAGAGCATACCTAGATATGCTAGGGAGTGCACATGTGTCATGAGCATTATATGTGTTACATTGTTGAAGCCATTGTTGCAAACACTGCTGCCATACAGTGCTTAAGATGTGCATGATTCCTACTTCAGTATACTCTCATGGACAAGTTTGGCAAAGTATTCCAAGAAAATGTGAAATAGAAAGAACTTTGGGAAAAGCTGTGTCTAATTTATTAAAGGGATACCGAACCAATTTTTTTTCCTTTCATAATTCAGATAGAGCATGCAATTTTAAGCAACTTTCTAATTTACTCCTATTATTATTTTTCTTCGTTCTCTTGCTATCTTTATTTGAAAAGCAGGAATGAAAGCTTAGTAGCCGGCCCATTTTTGGTTCAGCACCTGGGTTGCGCTTGCTGATTGGTGTCTAAATGTAGCCACCAATCAGCAAGCGCTATCCAGGGTACGTTACCAAAAATGGGCCACCTCCTTATCTTAGATTCCTGCTTTTTCAAAAAAAGATAGCAAGAGAACGAAGACAAATTTGATAATAGGAGTAAATTAGAAATTTGTTTACAATTGAATGCTCTATCTAAATCATGAAATAAACAATTTGGGTTTAGTATCCCTTTAAGGATTCATTTGGACCTCTGCATCTTTTAAAATAAAGAGATAGAAAGATAAAAATTGAAATTGAATGTTTTTCAGAATTAAATAGAAGCATTTTTGCAATATATTTCCTTTAGCAAAAATTATTCTAGTTAAAGTTATTATGTCTGACATATGCACGTGTGACTGGAGGATGAGGAGCTGGCGGCCTGGGGGGGGGATTATATTGCGCCAGTGAAGACATAAATTGTGCCATACAAGTTACTGCTGACTCTCTGAGAAGGTGGGGTAATAACTCTTTCCTAAAATCATTGTTTTTACTTCTGGAAGTATATTGCAAAAATGCTTCTATATAAAATTTAAAAGCAAGCATTGCACATTTCAAGTTTTATCCTTTCTATCCCTTTAATTTGTAGCAATAAAGCTTATGTCTATCCTCTACCATTCAGAATGACCCTTATCTTATAAACATGTAGTGATCTGCCCCGATGTTCATACTCACCAGCAAGTAAGTAGTTAATATGATAAGGTTAGCTAGTTGTTGCCTTTTTTTCCCAGCCTTCACATTTGTTAGTTTTTGGCATCTGGTCTTAGCAGGAAATAAACACCATGTAAACTGCTGTAGTGTTCTGGATTTGTCAGGCTCACCAGCCCAAGACATTCTCGTCTCTATCACAACAAAACAATTAAGAACTTCCTTCTGTGTTATAATTTCCACAGTCCCAGCCAGAAGTCAACGCTTTCTTTTTTCCTCCTAATCTTTTAACCATTTCAAATCTAGAGATTTAATTGCACATTTCTCGTCTATGTGTGTAAGTGCTGAGCAAAGCTCCTGGGGCTTAGTTATGTTCCTAGATGTCAGCGATCGTTTGCAGAAAGCAGCAGAACACTTTCATTAGCAATGGGTTGACAAGTATTGAATTGTACATTGTTGTAAGTCTATGAGAGCATGAATAAAGTGGGCAACATCTCTAGCATCAGCAAATCATCTACTGGAATTAAGGTGGATACATCCTATTCAATAAATCTCATTATTTGTAAATCCATCACATTTTGTATCTAGAGATATTAGTATTTCACCGCATGATATAAGATTATTTTTTAAAGCATGTTTGCACAGCTAAGCTCAGTTTTCTAACAGCTTTTATACACAGCTCTAGACGCAGCCCAGATTCTGTCATTTCTGTTTTGTCTTTTTACTCTACAATAAACACCCTCATCTTGTTTATTTCCCTGAGAACTGCAGGCGGTGGGGGATATAGCAATATAGTGACAGGTATGGGCTGTGACAGTGGCAGACAGGTGGCAGCTATAACTGTGCCTGTGATCTAATTATCCCGATACAGGAGTTCCCTTCACATGTAGTGCTTGGCAAAAAAATGTCTTTTGCAGCTTTATGTTCAGTGGGAAGACCATCTGACTTGTCTTTGCGCTCATTTGTGAACACTGATGTCAGACTGCGTATCCATTTTGTTTGTCAAAATTGGGATATCTTTTGCATCCAAAGAAACAATAGTATCTTAAAATGAAAATGTATACAAATGAATTTCTTTTGTTGTGTTATTTGAGTGTTTGAAAGAATGTAAAATATATTGTAGTTTTTGTTTTTTGTTATTTTCAGTTAAATAAATAAATAATATTCTACTTTCTTGTGAATTCTAAGAACTAGATTGCAAGTGGAGCGAAAATTATCGCTCCCGCTTGAGTGTTAACATTGCTAGCGCTGGTATTACTAGTTGTAACTAGAATTTTTGCGCTCACACGAAACCCAACGAGCGAAAAAGCTAACGACAGGATAATGTGTTCACGATATTACAGTAACCCCATTGAAATCAGTTGAGCAGTGATGTTAAAAAAAACTAACACCTACACTCGCGCCCTTCATGTGTTAACCCCCATCGCAATAAGCCCCCTACTCTAATAACCCGTAAACACCCACACCCCATCACAAAATACCCATAAACCTATTAACCCCCAAACAGCTAACCCTCCCAAGACCCCTAATCTAAGACCCACTAAGGGCAAGATTACAAGTTGCGCTGCAAATTAGTTGTGAAAACACCACCCACGTTATGACTTTTTTGCATTTGGGGTTGCGCAGGTATTACAAGTTGCAAAATAACTTATGTCGCGCGCGTTAAGCCGCATAATGCAAACTGCAAAATCCCGTGTGCGTTCATGTATAACTCATAGAAGTCAATGGAGAAGACAGATAGAAAAAAAAAACCTTATATGTTGTGCAAAACCCATGACGTATTCTCCTTGAAAGTGTACATGAAAATACGAATATATCATATTGCAAAATTGTTTTTACAGCAGAATATGTTTTATTTATTTTCTAAATATTTCTCTATATATTTGATGCTATTTGGACTGATATATCTATTTATTGCGAGTTATGCATGTGAATATATATATATGGCTAGATATGGCTAGATATCTCGAGATCTATATGTGAATATCGCATTGAAAATACATATGAGATATTGTTTAATGTGCATAAGATTGTAATGTAACATATTTTTATTATCTTAATACTTAAACGTATATCTATACATATAAATCCATGTTTCTTTATGTATGTGTATGTCTGTCAATGTAAAATCCCTGCGTCTGTTTTTTTTCTAACACTCGAGATCTCGTATCTCTGAGCCCTTAAAACTTTTGTGTGCAATATTTTTTTTAATATTTTTTATTAGACAGTGTTAATATGAGTCTAAGTGTTCTTTGTATGTAATGTATTTTTGAAGTGTTTTGTGAAACTTTTTTGTTGCGGAAAAGCATTAACTACAGCTCTTTGAGTGCGAAAAGGATTGTTGTGTAAAAGGTGAATGCGCACGCGCAATCGCGATTTTTCAAGACTTGTAATACCTGTGCTATGGAAATTGATTGTGATATGACCATATCGCGGGCAGAAAAGCCATACCGTACAACTTGTAATCTGGGTCTAAGTAACTAAAAACAAAAAAACACCATTCCATTTTTTTTACCAAAAGTATGAATATGAACTTGTTTTCTTTGCACTATTCAAGGTCTGAAAACACTGCTGTACATATATATATACATGTACAAAAGGGTTTGAAATTTCAACTAGTTCCAGACCAGTAAAATATTTAACCTTTTCCTAAATTTACCATTAAGTGGACTAGTAATTTTTATCCTCTAGGCTACTAACTTGTAACCCCTGTCTAGTAAACTATAGTGATATTTTTTCACTCCAATATTAAAACTGTGTGCAGACATGCAAATACCTTAGAGGGAGATTATTTTGCAGGATTATATTGCATCTCTAGTTTCTTTTGTACAAAACTGCTAAAGCATTGGTCTGGCAGAATGTCTCAGTAATAGATAGATTATAGATAGATAGATAGAGAGATAGATAGAGATGCAGATAGATAGAGATGCAGATAGATTATAGATAGATGATAGATAGATAGATCAATAATGTGTGTGTGTGCACGCATTCACTAATAGTGTTTATGTAATTGCTGCAGTTTGCTTGCCGTTCTTTATTTGGCGAATGTCATAAACAGGATGTTGGGAAGATTTACTGTATACATATATTTACATTGAGGTGTGACTGTATATGTAACTATTTTTGAATAGTTTGACCTCTAAAAATATGCAATTAACTAAGTACATAAATACAATGTAATTGGGACAAGGTGGAGTACATCTTAACAGATGACATGGAAATGTGTAATAGTGTTAGAGCATTGCTTGTAGATAACTTTTATTTATTTTGAGTTACAGCATGGCATAAATTCTGCGTGCTAATCATACTGGGCTACTCTCTAGCTGAGTACGTACCAATAATAGGTAATGCAGAATTTATTCCTGGTATCAGTCAGAAAGTATTTAAGATATGGGAGGAAAAGGGCCTGAAATATGTTTATCAAATCTTATCAAACTCAGGTCATATACAATTATATGAATCTCTGTCGTAGCAATTTGATCTTCCCAGAAACAATTTTTTCGCATAGTTACAAATAAGACATTTTGCTCATAATAAGGATTGGGATACTGGTAGAACTGCCGACTGGATGGATATTAGAATGTGTGTTCAAAAGCTTTCAGCTGGAGCTACATCAAGCTCACTACTGTATAACATTATGCTGGCTAAACAAAGTCAAATCTACCTAGATAAGCTAAGTAATACCTGGATGCCTTTTTTTCCTGGTATAGATCATGGTAAAATAAAGGCAAGTTTTAATGCACTAGAAAAATGTATGATTTCAATGAACTGGAAAGAATCACACATGAAATTGTTGAATAATTATTATCTTACTCCCTTTAAACTGGGAAAAATGTACCCAGCGCAAACATCTACTTGCCCACGATTCTCATATCTGATATTTTGCATATATTTAGTCAATGCCCAAAGATCTATCAGTTTTGGAAAAAGATTATATTCTGGCTTAATAAAAATTACAATACTGTTATTACATTAGAGTCAGAAGAGATTGTTTTTCTTAAAACTCAAAAGGATAATCAGTCCTTACATAAAAATATATTGAACACAATAATGCTCCTAGATAGACATCTTATATTGAAATCCTGGAAAGGGAAAACAGCCCCAAGTTTCTCACTTTTTATTAGGGAAGCACAGAATAAAATAATATTTGAATCCTTTCATCTACAGCTATCAGGTAATTTTTTTAAAAAAAAGTTTATAATAGGATGGCTTCCCATAATTAAAACTTATCCCCTCAGACGCAAAAACATATTCTAAGCCCTTTTTTGAGTTTGAATAGTGTCACAGATTTAGTATTATTAGATATATTTCCAGCTGAATGGGTTTCGATATAGAGAATCATATTAATAGCCAGATAGGGGTAAGGGTCAAACTGTGTGATAAATTGATCCAGAGCCTGGCTATATGCTTTCTGTAGGAGGGGTGTTTCGGAGGGGGGGGGGGGAGCACAATCCGTGGTGGGGAAGTTTTTTTATTTTTTATTTTTTATTGCGATGAACAGAACGCTTTTATCGCATTCTGTTTTTTTAACCAATGCTAATAAAATCTTCTTTTAGTTCAAGAATAAAAAAACAACATAATGGTAAAAGAAGTGCTTAAAACAACAAACATGTATCGAGTTGTTTGCTCTAATATCTGTTAAGTTAGATTATACTATACCATTTTTTGTTATACAAACACCCTTTTCAAACACCCTGTGTGGTGTGAAATAGATACACACTGTATTATTGTATCACTTGTTGGATATAAATAAACAAAAAAACAAAAACAAAAAACAATACTTGAGCTACAAGATGGTGGCTCCCAGTATAAAATGCAGAGCTTTACCAACTGGATTCTGTAATGATTTAAAATAATAGAATGGCTTTAAAGGGACTGTCTAGATCCAATACATATTCTTTATTACTTATTGTTATTTATTAGACAAGCATCTTAAAACAGGTTCCACATATATAAGTTTGTAAGAACTGCATGAGATTAAATAATCATCATTTGTTCACAGATTAAATAATCATCATTTGTTCACAGACAAAAATAGCCACCAAGCTCTGCCCATAACTTTCTTCTTGTCCAGTTAGCTGTTTTCTTGTATGACAGTTTAGCAGTGCACGTTTAATATGCACAAATCAGTGTGTGCGAGTAGGAAAACGTATTTCAGAGTCGACTGTGATTGGAGAAACTTAACATACCAAAATATACATGCAATAGGTGGGCGAAGCTTGGTGGATATTTTCAGCTCCTAGCAAACAAATATTTAAATGTTTCATGTACTTCTTACAAGCTTATAGATCTGGGACCAGTTGCAGGTATGTAACAATAAGTAATCAAAATTATGTATTGGGTCTTGACTGTCCCTTTAAAAAGAGTTGCTGGTACAGGAGGACATGCAGTAGTTTGGGGAGTAGTTTGTGTAGTTGTAGACAGCAGTTCAATGCCCCTTTCAATAAACTTTTCAAACTTTTTTACTTCAAATATTTACTTTACTGTCTGATGTGCATTTGTATAATGCAAATGTGTAGTTGAAAACACAGCAACGTTGACTGAAATAAAAGCTTTTACATCTTTTCTGTCCCACATAATCAGTGTAAGTATGTATTATTTAATAAAGTCAGGTTCAAGAAGATAAGATTATAATAGTAGCAATATGTAGGATAGTAAATAAGGAAAGGGGAAAGCCAACAGCAAATGCTTAAAGGGACACTGTACCCAAAAATTTTATTTTGTGATTCAGATTGAGCATGAAATTTTAAGCAAATTTCGAATTTACTCCTATTATCAAATTTTCTTCATTATATTGGTATCTTTATTTGAAATGCAAGAATGTAAGTTTAGATGCCGGCCCATTTTTGGTGAACAACCTGGGTTGTCCTTGCTGATTGGTGGATAAATTCATCCACCAATAAAAAAGTACTGTCCAGAGTACTGAAACCAAAAAAAAAAGCTTAGATGCCTTCTTTTTCAAATAATGATAGCAAGAGAACGAAGAAAAATTGATAATAGGAGTAAATTAGAAAGTTGCTTAAAATTGCATGCTCTTTCTGAATTACAGAAGAAAAAAATGTGGGTTCAGTGTCCCTTTAATAATTGTCTTTGTTGCAATAAAACATTTTGGACATGTTTTTGAAGTTAAAGGACCACGCAATGCAGTACAATTGCATAATTAACAAGTGCAGAATAAAAACACAATGATTTAACACCTAGGTGTAGATTTACCATTAGTCGAGCAGACATGATTTGCTGTAATGAAATGCTTGTGCAATGCCAGCCCCTGGTCACCGGCGGCCAATCAGCCGCTAACAGGGGGTGTCAATAATCGGATCGGAATAATTTCGGAGTTATGACCGCTGCTTCTTGAAGGGATAGTAAACCCATTTTTTTTCTTTCATGATTCAGATAGAGCTTACAATTTTAAGCAACTTTCTAATTTACTCCTATTATCATTTTTCTTTGTTCTCTTGGTATGTTTATTTGAAAAGCAGCCGGTCCATTTTTAGTTGGGAACCTGGGTGGCACTTGCTTATTGGTTTGCTAACTGTAGCCACCAATCACAAGTGTTAGCCTGGGTGCTGAAACCAAAAGTGGGCCGGCTCCTTAGCTTATATTCCTACTTTTTCAAATAAAGATACCAAAATAATGAATAAAATTGATAATAGGAGTAAGTAAAAAAGTTGTTTAAAATTGCATGCGCTATCCGAATCATGAAAGAAACCAATTGGGTTTACTATCCCTTTAACTTCCATTTCAGACGAGCCTGAAATGATGGGCATAAAATGCAGCATCCAACGCATAATAAATCTACCCCCTACTCTAAATTTCAAATAAGCATTAGATTTTTTTTCTGACAAATTAATTTTTTCTCCCATTTACCAGCCCCCTATATCATGTGACAGACATCAGCCATTCACAGACTAGTATATGTATACCCTGTGAGCTTGTGCACATGCTCAGTAGGAGCTTGTTCCCCAGAAAGTGTGAATACAAAAAGACTGTGAAAAATTTGATAATGGAAGTAAATTGGAAAGTGTCTTTAAACTGCTGCTCTATCTGAATCATAAAAGTTTATTTTGACTTGACTTTATTATAGTGCTCTTAACTTTTGTGCCATCAAATTAGTAGAATATATTTTCAGAACATTTCAGATAATATTCTCTTGCTTTCCCTGTTTTGTTTGCCATGTGCCTCTGGCAGCCATTTTACTCACCTCTCTTCCTGACTATGGTGCATTGTGGGGGATGCTGCTCATTTCCTGCACTTCCTTTTATGGCCAGACTGGTGTGCATCATCCATGTGAGACAGGATGCAGTCTCAGAATTGTGATGTCATCACTTATTATTTAAAGGGCCTCTGTTCAGTATGCTTTGCCTTTGCGTTGTCTCAGACCTGTTTGTGAGAGTTCCTGTGTATTACCTGGCTGCCTGACGTCCTTACTGGTTCCTGATCCCTGGCTTGTTCCTGATTCTGCTGTTTTCCTTGTTACTGATTCCGGCTCGTCTGACTATTCACTTTGGCTCCTGACTCAGCTCGACTGACTACCAGCTCTGGTTTTGACTCCTGGCTTGTTATTTGACTTGTGGACTTTTTATTATTTTTTGCTATTAATAAAGGTGTGATTATTTTTGCACTTCTCGTCTCAGTCTGATTCCTGGCACCCTGACAATGCAGCTTAAAGGGCCACTAAAGTCAAAATGAAAGTTTCCTGGCACCCTGACATTACGCAAAGGCCATGAATCCTGATGGTGCTAATTATCCACCTTTACCTGCCATCATTTCCAGAATGGATGTACAGGATCACTGCTTGGATCAATTTGCACTAGCCCTGCAAACCCTGCTGACTCGCACTGCACATTTGGACCAAAGTGTCCCGCAAGTTATGGCTGCTCCTATTTCCGCTGCTGCACCTATGCCTACCTGGAGCATGTCCGGTTCTGCACCTCCTCTACCTCAGTGAAATGGAGGTGATCTTATTCAGTGCAGAGGATTTTTGAACCAGGTGGGCATTTACTTTGAGATGTTACCTCAGGCGTTTCCCTCTGACAGAGCTAAGGTGGGATTTCTCATCTTGTTACTCTCTGACACAGCTCTTGCCTGGGCTAATCCCTTGTGGGAGACTAATAAACCTGTGATTTCAAATTACCCTGAATTTGTGGCCTCCTTTCGAAGGGTATTTGATGTGCCGGCTCGCTCCTCCTCTGCTGCTAAACGACTCATGTCCATTCACCAAGGTACAAGATCTGTTGCTCAGTATGCTATTGAGGTCCGTACACTTGCCGCAGAGGTAGGTTGGAACAATGAAGCCCTTGTTGCCGCCTTCTTTCATGGGCTCTCTGATGTGATTAAAGACGAAGTTGCTGCCAGAGATTTACCAGAGGATCTCGAGGCATTGGTGTATTTTTTGATCCTAATTTACATCAGACTCAGAGAGAGGTCCTCTTTCAAGGATCGCTTACGGAAGCCTCCTGTTCCGTTGTCTCTTACGTGTTTGTTCCCACCCATGCCTCCCTCTCCTCCCATGCCTCCTGGTCCAAGTCACCAGGTACTGCTGAGCCGATGCAGTTGGGATTCACGTGTCTCTCCGTGGCAGAGAGGGCCTTTAGGAGGAGGGAGGGGCTCTGCCTCTATTGTGGGTTACAGGGCCACCTTTTGAAGTCTTGTCCTACATTGCCGGGAAACGCTCACACCTAAGGTCCTGTCGGGGGCAGACCTTGGGTGGTTTATCCTCGTCCCCGGAACCGCTTAAGGCGAAAACTTTGGTCATGGTTGTCCTTTCCTGGGTGGACTCCTCCATAGTCACTCAGGCTCTTGTTGACTCCGGTGCTGCGGGCTATTTCATTGACAGTGCTTTTGTATCAAAGCACTCCATTCCTGTTTTGCCTCGGTCCGTTCTGCTTGCTATTGAAGCCATTGATGGCAGGCCACTTCAGCCTGCACTCGTTACTCACGAAACTGCTCCGTTGTCCATGGCTGTTGGGGCTCTCCATTTTGAAACCCTCCAGTTCCAGGTGATAAACTCTCCGCATTTTCCGGTTGTTCTGGGTTATCCCTGGCTCCAAAAGCACAATCTCAGTCTTGACTGGCGCAGGTCCGAAATTTTGTCGTGGTCCCCGCAATGTATTTCCACTTGTCTTCGGAAACCAGTTAAAGTCTTGTACACTTCTTCGGTATCTCAATTGCCGGAGGAGTACCGAGAGTTACTAGACGTTTTTGACAAGGTGCGTGCTGGTATGTTGCCTCCTCACCGGTCTAAGATTGTGCCATAGACCTGCAACCCGGAGCCATTCCTCCTTGGGGGGCGGGTGTACCCTCTGTCTGTTGCAGAGAATTGTGCTATGGAGGAGTATCTTGTCGATGCTCTGTCGCGGGGGATCATCCACAAATCGTGCTCTCCTGCAGGCGCTGGCTTCTTCTTTGTGAAGAAAAAGGGTGGCGAGTTAAGACCATGCATCGATTATATCGATCTTAATCATCTTACCATTAAGAATGCTTACCCAATTCCGCTCATTACGGAACTCTTTGGCCGCCTCAAGGGAGCTACGGTCTTTACTAAACTTGATTTGAGAGGAGCGTACAATCTCGTTAGGATTAAGGAGGGCCACAAATGGAAAACAGCATTTAACACCAGGAGCAGGCATTATGAGTATCTTGTAATGCCCTTTGACCTGCTGTTTTTCAGGAATTGATTAATGATGTCCTACGAGATATGTTGCAATAATATGTTGTGGTGTACTTAGACGACATCCTCATACACTCAAACACACTTGAAGCTCATCGTTCTGATGTTACACGGGTTCTTCAGAGACTACGTGAGAACGGCCTGTTTTGTAAACTTGAGAAATGTGAGTTCCATCAGACTCAAGTAACCTTCCTAGGTTATGTTATCTCCGTTGCAGGGTTCTCCATGGATCCTGACAAGTTATCTGCAGTTCTGCAGTAGCCTCGCCCAGTTGGTCTTCGGTCTATTCAACGTTTTTTGGGGTTCGTCAATTACTATAGAAAGTTTATTAAAAACTTTTCTTCATTGGTCAAACCTATCACAGATATGACCCGTAAAGAGAATGATCCACTCCATTGGTCACCTACTGCCATTAAGACCTTTGATAGTCTTAAGACTGCCTTTGCTGCCGCTCCAGTTCTGGCTCATCCCAAACCTGTCCTGCCTTTCGTTCTTGAGGTCGATGCATCTGAGACTGGAGTAGGTGCCCTCTTGTCTCAACGTCCTACGCCTGACGGTTCCTTGCATCCATGTGGGTTCTTCTTTAAGAAATTGTCTCCAGCTGAGTGCAATTATGAAATTGGCGACAGGGAATTACTGGCCATAATTTTGGCACTCAAGGAATGGAGGCATCTTCTCTAGGGTACTAGCTTGCCAGTGCTCATTCTTACTGACCACAAGAATTTATCTTATCTATCTGAAGCAAAACGTTTGTCGCCCCGACAGGCCAGATGGGCGCTATTTTTGTCTCGTTTTAATTATGTGGTCTCCTACCTGCCTAGTAGTAAGAATGTTAGGGCTGATGCCCTCTCTCGACAATTTTCGCCTCTGTCCAAGGAGGAGTCTGTACCTACTCCTGTTATACCTCCTGACCATATTTTGGCTACCATACGTACTAATTTGACTTCTCCCTTGGGGGAGGAGATTCTGGCTGCACAAACCAATGCACCTCCTGAGAAACCTAGTGGTAAGTGTTTTGTTCCTGAGAATCTTCAAACTAATCTTTTGCACACTTACCACTATCCTAAATCCGCAGGTCACCCAGGCAAGAACCAAATGATTTGGTCTGTCACTCGACAATTCTGGTGGCCAGGTCTTCGTTCTGATGTTGCTGCGTATGTTGCCTCCTGCTCAGTTTGTGCACAGAATAAGACTCCTCGACGTCTTCCTGTGGGTCTTCTTCAACCTATTGCTAATGGTGGACACATCTTTCCATGGACTTCATTGTCGAGCTCCCTGTTTCCAATGGCAATATTGTTATCCTTATGGTGGTTGACCGTTTTTCTAAAATGTCACATTGAATTCCCTTGATTAAGCTGCGTACCACTCAGGAGCTAGCTTCAATTTTTGCCCGGGAGGTCTTCCATTTACATGGGTTACCCAAGGAGATAGTGTCGGACCGGGGTAGCCAGTTTGTCTCCATATTGTGGCATTCCTTTTGCGCTCAAATGGGGATCCAGCTTTCCTTCTCCTCGGCATATCACCCTCAATCCAATGGGGCTGTGGAACGGTCTAATCAAGCTCTGGAACAGTTCCTCCATTGCTATGTCTCAGATCACCACAATAATTGGTCTGAACTGTTACCTTGGGCAGAGTTTGCTCGTAATAGTGCTATTAATGCTTCCTCCAAGTTATCCCCGTTCATGGCGAATTATGGGTTTCAACCATCCTTGTTGCCCGATTCATTCATGTCTCAGGGTATTCCGGCTTTGGAGGAGCATCTCTGGCAACTCCGTTCCACGTGGGTGCAGATTCAGGATTGCCTTCATTGTTCTATGCAGCCCCAAAAGTTCCAGGCTGATCGTAGGCGTCTGCCCGCACCTTCCTACCAGGTTGGTGAGAGAGTTTGGCTGTTCTCCCGCAACTTGAACCTTTATGTGCCTTCCAATAAATTGGCTCCCCATTATGTTGGTCCTTTTCGAATACTCCGATGGGTTAATCCTGTGGCCTACGCTCTTGACCTTCCTCCTGCTTTGAGCATCTCCAATGTTTTTCATGTCTTGCTCTTAAAACCATTGGTTTGCAATCGGTTTACCACTGTGTTGCCCCGTCCCCGTCCTATCTTTGTTGACAACCATGAGGAGTATGAGGTCAGCAGCATTATTGACTCTCGTATGTCCAGGGGCCGTGTACAGTATTTGGTTCACTGGAGAGGCTACGGTCCGGAGGAGCGGTCTTTAGTTCCCTCCTCTGATGTTCATGCTCCCGCCCTCCTCCGTGCCTTCCATGCCCGTTTCCCCAATAAGCCTTTTGTCCTCCCGCGGGGGAGGGGTCGTTGAGGGGAGGGTACTGTCAGTTTTTTTTTACCTGTTTTGTTTGCCATGTGCTGCTGGCAGCCATTTTACTCACCTCTCTTCCTGACTATGGTGCATTGTGGGGGATGCTGCTCATTTCCTGCACTTCCTTTTATGGCCAGACTGGTGTGCATTATCCATGTGAGACATGATACATTCTCAGAATTGTGATGTCATCACTTATTATTTAAAGGGCCTCTGTTCAGTATGCTTTGCCTTTGCGTTGTCTCAGACCTGTTTGTGAGAGTTCCTGTGTATTACCTGGCTGCCTGACGTCCTTCCTGGTTCCTGATCCCTGGCTTGTTCCTGACTCTGCTGTTTTCCTTGTTCCTGATTCCGGCTCGTCTGACTATTCGCTTTGGCTCCTGACTCGGCTCGTCTGACTACCAGCTCTGGTTTTGACTCCTGGCTTGTTATTTGACTTGTGGACTTTTTAATATTTTTTGCTATTAATAAAGGTGTGATTATTTTTGCACTTCTCGTCTCAGTCTGATTCCTGGCACCCTGACAATGCAGCTTAAAGGGCCACTAAAGTCAAAATGAAAGTTTCATGATTCAGATATAGGGGCCGATTAAGCAAGGGCCGAATGGCCCTGGATGTAACTGTTTCCGCTAGTATCACTTTAAACAGAACTTTTACATGGGAGCCAATTCATCAAGCTCTGATACAGGAGTTAAGAAGCTGCGGTCTTAAGACCACTGCTCTTTAAGTCGTACGCCTCCTCTGAGGCGGCGGACATCAATCCGCCCGATCACATATGATCGGGTTGATTGACACCCCCTTCTAGCAGCCGAATTGAGAGCTTGGCTGCGAATCTGCAGGGGGCAGCATTGTACAAGCTGTCAGCATTTATCGATGTGCAGCATTGCACAGGGGGCGGCATTGCACAAGCTGTTGGCATTTATCAATGTGCGGCATTTATCAATGTGCGGCGGACATGATCCGCTACATCGGATTATGTCTGCTCGCACTTTGTTAAATCGGTCCCATGGAATGCATTTTTAAAAACTTTCCAATATTCTTCCATTATAAAAACTGGCACATTCTTTTTATATACACACTTTCATCCCTCTCCCCCCTCCTCCTATCTGCTTTCCCTTAGCACCTTGAGACCGTCACGGGTGATTAGTTTGCGCTCTATAAGTACCCAATAGATAGATAGATAGACTTTCTGAAGCTCCAGCTCCCACTGAGCATGTGCAAAAGGTGCCCAATGGATATGTATGTGCATTTTGTGATTGGCTGATGGCTGTCACATGATATGGGAAGGAAGGAAAAATTGGATTAACTTTAAAAATTGCCAGAAAATATTCTACTTTCCATTTAAATTTCAAAGGAAGTGCTATTGCATTGTGTTTTTATTGTATTTGTCAAGTACTGTATTCAATTCTGTGTTTAGTGTTCCTTTAACATTGGTCTGCAACACCCCTATTTTATTCCATCCAAAAAGAAGATTGAATGGCAGATGTTGGAATATTTATCAATGACATCTAGCAAACGGTTAGATTACGAGTTTTGCGTTATTAGGGGTGTGGTACTAACTTGCACGTTATTGTCCCCGCTCACTTTCCTACAGCGCTGGTATTACAGGTTTTTATAAACCCGGCGTTAAAAGACAAGAAGTGAGCATAGAGGAAAATTGAGCTCCATACCGCACTCCAATACCAGCACTGCTTAAGTCAGCAGTGAGCTGGTTGTACGTGCACGATTTCCCCATAGACATCAATGGGAAGAGCCGGCTTAAAAAAAGCCTAAAACCTGCAAAAAAGCAGTGTAAAACTCCGTAACGCAGCCCCATTGATTCTTATGGGGAAACTACATTTATGTTTACACTTAAAGGGCCACTAAACCCAAAAACTTTCTTTCATGATTCAGATAGAACATACAAATTTAAACAACATTACAATTTACTTCTATTTTTTTTAGATATCCTTAGTTGAAGAAAAAGCAATGCACATGGTGAGCCAATCACACGAGGCTTCTATGTGCAGCAACCAATCAACAGCTACTGAGCATATCTAGATATGCTTTTCAGCAAAAGAATATCAAGAGAATAAAACAAATTAGATAATAGAAGTAAATTAGAAAGATGTTTAAAACTGCATTCTCTTTCTAAATCATGAAAGAAAAAATGTGGGTTTAATGTCCCTTTAACACCTTAACATGAACCCCGAGTCTAAACACCCCTAATCTTATACTTGTTAACCCCTAATCTGCCGCTCCGGACATCGCCGACACCTACATTATACTTATTAACCCTTAATCTGCTTCCCCAAACATCGCCGACCCCTACATTATATCTTCCTCCCCCAATGTCGCCGCAACCTACCTACATTTATTAACCCCTAATCTGCCGCCCCCAACGTCGCCGCCACTATAATAAACATATTAACCCCTAAACCGCCCCACTCCCGCATTGCAAACATTAGTGAAATATTATTAACCCCTAATCTGCCGTCCTTAACATCGCCGCCACCTACCTACAATTATTAACCCGTAATCTGTCGCCCCCAACGTCGCCACCACTATATTATATTTTTTAACCCTAACCCTAACACCCCCTACCTTAAATATAATTAAAATAAATCTAATTAAAACCTACAATTAATAACTAAATAATTCCTATTTAAAACTAAATACTTACCTATAAAATAAAGCCTAAGCTATCTACAATATAACTAATAGTTGTATTGTATCTAGCTTAGGTTTTATTTTTATTTTACAGGCAAGTTTGTATTTATTTTAACTAGGTAGAATAGTTACTAAATAGTTATTAACTATTTACTAACTACCTAGCTAAAATAAATACAAATTTACCTGTAAAATAAAACCTAACCTAAGTTACACTAACACCTAACACTACACTACAATTAAATAAATTACCTAAATTAAATACAATTAAATAAATTAAATATAATTACCTAAATTACAAAAACAAACAAACACTAAATTACAGAAAATAAATATTTTTAGGTTAGGGCTTTGGGCTGCAATAGAGCTAAATGCCCATTTAAGGGCAATGCCCATCCAAATGCCCTTTTCAGGGCAATTGGGAGCTTAGGTTTTTTTAGTTAGGGTTTTATTTGGGGGGTTGGTTGTGTGGGTGGTGGGTTTTACTGTTGGGGGGTGTTTTGTTTTTTATGTAAAAGAGCTGATTTCTTTGGGGCAATGCTCCGCAAAAGGCCCTTTTAAGGGCTATTAGTAGTTTAGTTTAGGCTAGTTTTTTTTTATTTTGGTGGAGCTTTTTTTTAATTTGATAGGGCTATTAGATTAGGTGTAATTAGTTTAAATATCTTGTAATTTGTTTTTTATTTTGTGTAATTTAGAGCTTTTTTTGTAATTTATGTAATTGTATTTAATTTATTTAATTGTATTTAATTTAGGTAATTTATTTAATTATAGTGTAGTGTTAGGTGTTAGTGTAACTTAGGTTAGGTTTTATTTTACAGGTAAATTTGTATTTATTTTAGCTAGGTAGTTAGTAAATAGTTAATAACTATTTAGTAACTATTCTACCTAGTTAAAATAAATACAAACTTGCCTGTAAAATAAAAATAAACCCTAAGCTAGATACAATGTAACTATTAGTTATATTGTAGCTAGCTTAGGCTTTATTTTACAGGTAAGTATTTAGTTTTAAATAGGAATTATTTAGTTATTAATTGTAGGTTTTAATTAGATTTATTTTAATTATATTTAAGTTAGGGGGTGTTAGGGTTAGGGTTAGACTTAGGTTTAGGGGTTAATAAATATAATATAGTGACGGCGACGTTGGGGGCGGCAGATTAGGGGTTAATAAATGTAGGTAGGCGGCGATGTTAGGGACAGCAGATTAGGGGTGCGGGAGTGTGGCAGATTAGGGGTTAATAATTTTATTTTAGTGTTTGCGATGCGGGAGGGCATTGGTTTAGGGGTTAATAGGTAGTTTATGGGTGTTAGTGTACTTTGTAACACTTTAGTTATGAGTTTTATGCTACGGCTTTGTAGCGTAAAAATTATTACTACTAACTTTAGAATGCATTACGAATCTTGCGGGATAGGCTGTACCGTTCACTTTTTGGCCTAAAAAAAAAGCTTGTAATATTGGCGCAATGGAAGTCCCATTGAAAAAAGACTATGTGCAAATTGCGTAAGTTGATTTGTGGTAAGGCAAAAAAAGTGTGCGGGACAGCTGTACCTACAAGACTCGTAATAGCAGCGGTAGTAGGGACAGCAGATTAGGGGTGCGGGAGTGTGGCAGATTAGGGGTTAATAATTTTATTTTAGTGTTTGCGATGCGGGAGGGCCTTGGTTTAGGGGTTAATAGGTAGTTTATGGGTGTTAGTGTACTTTGTAACACTTTAGTTATGAGTTTTATGCTACGGCTTTGTAGCGTAAAAATTATTACTACTAACTTTAGAATGCATTACGAATCTTGCGGGATAGGCTGTACCGTTCACTTTTTGGCCTAAAAAAAAAGCTTGTAATATTGGCGCAATGGAAGTCCCATTGAAAAAAGACTATGTGCAAATTGCGTAAGTTGATTTGTGGTAAGGCAAAAAAAGTGTGCGGGACAGCTGTACCTACAAGACTCGTAATAGCAGCGGTAGTAAAAAAGCAGCGTTATGAGCCTTAACGCTGCTTTTTTACTCATAACACAAGACTCGTAATCTAGCCGAAAGGCTTTAATGGTCTCATTAGCTTATTTAACCTATTGATGAGATCTCTGGCTTAAATTATCAGTGACATTTATCAAATAGTAAAAATGATTTAAAGGGACATGAAACCCCAAATTTGTTTTATGCTACAGATATAGCATACACTTGTAAACAACTTTCCAATTTACTTATATTATCAATTATGCTTAATTTTCTTATCCTTTCTTGAAGGAGCAGAAATGCACTACTGGGAGCTAGGAGCTAGCTGAACAAATTGGTAAGCCAATCACTAGTGGCATATATATGCAGTCACCAATCGCCAGCTAGTTCTCAGCTCCTGAGCTTACCTAAGTATGCTTTTCAACAAAGGATACCAGGAGAACAAAGCAAATTAGATAAAATAAGTAGACTGGAAAGTTGTTTAAAATTGTACGGTCTATCTGAATAATGAAATATATATGAAATATATATTAATAATAATAATATAATTATGTTGTTGAATTCTTAATTACTTCCCTCAAATTTTTAGCAATATTTCCATCACTAAGCCTATGAAGACTGCTGTGACCTATGGACTTCCTATATGTGCTGGACCTTCCTAATTGGAAAAGTTTAAGCAGATACAAGGCTTATTTTGGCTAGATTAAACTAGACCCTAGTGGGCACTGTAAACGGACAGAGTACTGTAAAAATGTTTTCCCTTAAAGGGACAATAAACCCCAAATTTTTCTATCATAATTCAGACAGAGAATACATTTTTTAAAAACATTCCAATTTACTTCTATTATCTAATTTGCTTCATTCTTTAGATATCCTTTATTAAAGAAATAGCAATGTACACGGGTGAGCCAATCACATGAGGCATCTATGTGCAGCCACTAATCAGAAGCTACTGAGCCTAACTACATATGCTTTTCAGGAAAGAATATCAAGAGAATGAAGCAAATTAGATAATAGAAGTAAATTAGAAAGCTGTTTAAAATGGTATGCTCTATCTGAATCATGAAAGAAAACATTTGGGGTTATTGTCCCTTTAATGTGTTTCCAATGACCTGTTATATAAACTGCAAATGTGTGAAAAATGTGCTTTTTAAGTTTATTTTGTATATGTAATAGCTGGTTTTGTTCTTTGAAACAATAACCCATTAAAATGGGTTGAACTTGGAGTGAAATCAGATATCTTTACTTTATCACTTTCCTTAGACACACACACTTTATATTATCTCTTTAAAACAAAGCCCAATACTTAGGGCCCGATGATCTAAAACTCTCCACTCTGGCGAGATGATCTAATACGTCTCGTCAGTACCACAAGCTTCCTCAAAAACTTTTTAAAAAGCAGTAGATTTTTTTTTCTGGAAAATGTATTTTTTTCTCCCATTTGCCAGCCCCCTGTACCATGTGACAGACATCAGTCAACCACAGACTAGTGTACATATACCCTGTGAGTTTGTGCACATGCTCAGTAGGAGCTTGCGCCTTTAAAAAATGTACATATAAAAATATTGCGCAAAATTTGATAATGGTAATAAATTTTAAAAAATCTTAAAAACTGTGTGCTCTTTCTGAATCATGAAAGTTTAATTTTGACTTGAGTGTCCCTTTAAGTGAAGAAACTTTCAGTATAGGTGGAGAAACCACAAGCAAAATCAGGTGTTTTAAAATGCAGAAATAAAGTAAAAGAAGCTATTTGTAATCCGTTTAATACACTCCATTGTGTAAAATGGATCATTAGGAACAAATTAAAGGGGACAAAATTTAGGTTATACTATGCCTTTAATTATAATGATGGAAATAGTATATTGCATATAATTAATACTTGTGTTCCTTATAAGCAGTAGTCACTTTAAATCTCGAAAAAACTGTTTATCTAACCACATAATTTTTTTTGTATCTAAAGGAAATTACAGGTAGATTCCCATATAAAAAATATTTCTCTCTATGATGTCTATTGTTACAAATCTCACCCTCCCTACACCACAGTAAATATTTTGCAAACACAAGTCTTTTCACATCAGAATTCATTTGATTACCTTGATTCAATCTCTTGTGTGCCCTCCGGGGCTGACATAGGCATTAGCTGGCTGCAGTTTATGCTAATGTAGGTAGTATAATGCATATACATTGTCTTATTATGTATGACTTTGCATCAGAGAGTCAGGGCGTTTATTGGTCCATCAAAGTATATAACCGCTACAAAATAATCATTTTTACTATATTTATTGAATGAGAAAAGAAATGTACAATCAGATTATGTTTTTAGAGAAAAAAATGGCATGTGTAATGGAAGGAACAATTCTTTTTTATCCATATAAATACAAACATAGACATATGATTCCTTCATGGCTACTGTTCCCTCTCATTTTTTCCAATTTATAGGAAAATTTAATTCCAATTGAAAGATCCATGAAACTGAGAAGCATTCAGCAATGAATAAAGCTTCATTTTGTCAAATTAGTCATTTCTATGCATTGTTTTACTGACTTACCCACCAGAACAAAAGGGCCCCTGGTAATCAATTACAACCATGTCTAAAAGAATAAGGAACATGCATTGTGGTTCACATGTGTGCAAAATGAGAAAAAAGAAGAGGGAAGCTATCCCCGCTTTTCTGATAAGATGATGTATCCATGATTCTGCTTAATTCATTTTATTTTATTAAATAAGCATTTCCAAATTAATTTATAATCTCCATTGTATAACTATTTAATTATCTATCTATTTATCTATCTATCTATCTATCTATCTATCTATGGGGTCAGATAACAAGTGATGCACTAACTAAATGTTTCACTTGCTTGCTAACTGCTCTCAAAGTTAAAGATTTGCGTGGGTCAGCTAGCACTCGTATTACAAGCTAAAAGTAAAAAGTTTTGTGTGCAAGCAAAAACCTTTGTGTACTTACTTCAGGACTTCTGATATTGCAAACATGCTAACATCTTCTTCCCTTCTTCTTCTTCTATTGAATGAAAAAATCACCATTGAAAATGCAAATCAGCCAATAGGAATGCAGGGGTACCCCAATATAAAAGGAGTACCTCTCATATAAAATTCAGTGTGTGGCTGGTGACCACATAAAGAGGACCTCCGTGCTGAAGCTCTGAAGATGGATGAAGACCACCGCCACTGCCGAGATGAAGATAAGAAGATGGACCGCCACCGAGATGAAGCAACGCTGCCATCATCATTGGTGAGTATCATCTTGGTGTTTTGTTTGACAAAAGGTTAAGTTTTAGAATAGTTTTTTTTTATTTTGGGGTTTAGAATAGGCATAACTCTTTTTTTATTTTTGGTAATTTGTTTATTTTTTCTGTAATGTTAGGGATTGTTATTTTTTTTGTAATGGTAGGGTTTGCTATTTTTTGTAATGGTAGGTTGTTGTTGTTTTTTAGATGTAATGTATGGTTGTTTTTTTTTTTTTTTTTAATGGTAGGTTGTTGTTTTTTGTAAGATTTACAGCTACCACTCTAGCAAAGCGCCAATTATATATCAGTATACACATACAGATATATATTGTATGTCCATATATATATATATATATATATATATATATATATATATATATATATATATATAGAATAGATATATGGAATATAAAGTATTTCTATTCAAAAAACATTAAAACATATTAAAAATATGTTTAAAGTGAGTCAATCCTAGCGTTTTACAAAAAACGGCAGCCCACGGATGAAACATTTTTTTTGCTAAGAGGTGACGTTTTCAACTCTTAGCCAATAGCTGTGCAGTAAATCTGGCTCCCATGGGAGCCAAGCTCGATTTACCGCACGGCTATTGGCTTAGAGGTGAAAACGTCACCTCTTAGCAAAACATTTTTTAAACCGTGGGCTGCCGTAGCAGCTAAGAATGGCGATCAATTGAATCAAATAAAGGAGCTTTCTACATGAAGTATCTTATACTTCATGAATGAAAGTTCCCTTTATTTGTTTCAATAGTCAATCCTAGCGTTTGTAAAACTCTAGGATTGACTTTCACTTTAAAGGTAGTTGACTGGGAAGGGTTCAAATGTGTATATATATATATATATATATATATATATATATATATATAAATATATATATATATATATATATATATATATATACTTTGCAATCAAATCTCAGGAATCACAATCTTTGAAAGTATATATCCATTTATTGGAAACAGTTCCCAACGTTTCGGCCCTCACTTGGGCCTAAAATATGAGTTTGTGTGTAAACATATGTGTATATATTTATATATATACATATTTGCACATGAAAACACTTAGGCCTAGATTTGGAGTTTGGCGGTAGAAGGGCTGTTAACGCTCCGCGGGGTTTTTTCTGGCCGCACCATAAATTTAACTCTGGTATCGAGAGTTCAAACAAATGCTGCGTTAGGCTCCAAAAAAGGAGCGTAGAGCATTTTTACCGCAAATGCAACTCTCAATACCAGAGTTGCTTACGGACGCGGCCAGCCTCAAAAACGTGCTCGTGCACGATTCCCCCATAGGAAACAATGGGGCTGTTTGAGCTGAAAAAAAACCTAACACCTGCAAAAAAGCAGCGTTCAGCTCCTAACGCAGCCCCATTGTTTCCTATGGGGAAACACTTCCTACGTCTGCACCTAACACTCTAACACGTACCCCGAGTCTAAACACCCCTAACCTTACACTTATTAACCCCTATTCTGCCGCCCCCGCTATCGCTGACCCCTGCATATTATTATTAACCCCTAATCTTCCGCTCCGTAAACCGCCGCAACCTACGTTATCCCTATGTACCCCTAATCTGCTGCCCTAACATCGCCGACCCCTATATTATATTTATTAACCCCTAATCTGCCCCCCTCAACGTCGCCGACACCTGCCTACACTTATTAACCCCTAATCTGCCGAGCGGACCTGAGCGCTACTATAATAAAGTTATTAACCCCTAATCCGCCTCACTAACCCTATCATAAATAGTATTAACCCCTAATCTGCCCTCCCTAACATCGCCGACACCTACCTTCAATTATTAACCCCTAATCTGCCGAGCGGACCTCACCGCTATTCTAATAAATGTATTAACCCCTAAAGCTAAGTCTAACCCTAACACTAACACCCCCCCTAACTTAAATATAATTTACATCTAACGAAATAAATTAACTCTTATTAAATAACTTATTCCTATTTAAAGCTAAATACTTACCTGTAAAATAAATCCTAATATAGCTACAATATAAATTATAATTACATTGTAGCTATTTTAGGATTAATATTTATTTTACAGGCAACTTTGTAATTATTTTAACCAGGTACAATAGCTATTAAATAGTTAAGAACTATTTAATAGTTACCTAGTTAAAATAATAACAAATTTACCTGTAAAATAAATCCTAACCTAAGATATAATTAAACCTAACACTACCCTATCAATACATTAATTAAATAAACTACCTACAATTACCTACAATTAACCTAACACTACACTATCAATAAATTAATTAAACACAATTCCTACAAATAAATACAATTAAATAAACTAGCTAAAGTACAAAAAATAAAAAAGAACTAAGTTACAAAAAATAAAAAAATATTTACAAACATAAGAAAAATATTACAACAATTTTAAACTAATTACACCTACTCTAAGCCCCCTAATAAAATAACAAAGCCCCCCAAAATAAAAAATTCCCTACCCTATTCTAAATTAAAAAGTTACAAGCTCTTTTACCTTACCAGCCCTGAACAGGGCCCTTTGCGGGGCATGCCCCAAGAATTTCAGCTCTTTTGCCTGTATAAAAAAACATACAATACCCCCCCCCCAACATTACAACCCACCACCCACATACCCCTAATCTAACCCAAACCCCCCTTAAAGAAACCTAACACTAAGCCCCTGAAGATCTTCCTACCTTGTCTTCACCATCCAGGTATCACCGATCCGTCCTGGCTCCAACATCTTCATCCAACCCAAGCGGGGGTTGGCGATCCATCATCCGGTGGCTGAAGAGGTCCAGAAGAGGCTCCAAAGTCTTCCTCCTATCCCGGCAAGAAGAGGACATCCGGACCGGCAAACATCTTCTCCAAGCGGCATCTTCGATCTTCTTCCATCCGGTGCGGAGCGGGTCCATCTTGAAGCAGGCGACGCGGATCCATCCTCTTCTTCCGTTGTCTCCCGACAAATGACGGTTCCTTTAAGGGACGTCATCCAAGATGGCGTCCCTCGAATTCCGATTGGCTGATAGGATTCTATCAGCCAATCGGAATTAAGGTAGGAATTTTCTGATTGGCTGATGGAATCAGCCAATCAGAATCAAGTTCAATCCGATTGGCTGATCCAATCAGCCAATCAGATTGAGCTTGCATTCTATTGGCTGTTCCGATCAGCCAATAGAATGCGAGCTCAATCTGATTGGCTGATTGGATCAGCCAATCGGATTGAACTTGATTCTGATTGGCTGATTCCATCAGCCAATCAGAAAATTCCTACCTTAATTCCGATTGGCTGATAGAATCCTATCAGCCAATCGGAATTCGAGGGACGCCATCTTGGATGACGTCCCTTTAAGGAACCGTCATTAGTCGGGAGACAACGGAAGAAGAGGATGGATCCGCGTCGCCTGCTTCAAGATGGACCCGCTCCGCACCGGATGGAAGAAGATCGAAGATGCCGCTTGGAGAAGATGTTTGCCGGTCCGGATGTCCTCTTCTTGCCGGATAGGAGGAAGACTTTGGAGCCTCTTCTGGACCTCTTCAGCCACCGGATGATGGATCGCCAACCCCCGCTTGGGTTGGATGAAGATGTTGGAGCCAGGACGGATCGGTGAACCTGGTATGGTGAAGACAAGGTAGGATGATCTTCAGGGGCTTAGTGTTAGGTTTCTTTAAGGGAGGTTTGGGTTAGATTAGGGGTATGTGGGTGGTGGGTTGTAATGTTGGGGGGGGGGTATTGTATGTTTTTTTTTACAGGCAAAAGAGCTGAAATTCTTGGGGCATGCCCCGCAAAGGGCCCTGTTCAGGGCTGGTAAGGTAAAAGAGCTTGTAACTTTTTTAATTTAGAATAGGGTAGGGAATTTTTTATTTTGGGGGGCTTTGTTATTTTATTAGGGGGCTTAGAGTAGGTGTAATTAGTTTAAAATTGTTGTAATATTTTTCTTATGTTTGTAAATATTTTTTTATTTTTTGTAACTTAGTTCTTTTTTATTTTTGTACTTTAGCTAGTTTATTTAATTGTATTTATTTGTAGGAATTGTGTTTAATTAATTTATTGATAGTGTAGTGTTAGGTTAATTGTAGGTAATTGTAGGTAGTTTATTTAATTAATGTATTGATAGGGTAGTGTTAGGTTTAATTATATCTTAGGTTAGGATTTATTTTACAGGTAAATTTGTTATTATTTTAACTAGGTAACTATTAAATAGTTCTTAACTATTTAATAGCTATTGTACCTGGTTAAAATAAATACAAAGTTACCTGTAAAATAAATATTAATCCTAAAATAGCTATAATATAATTATAATTTATATTGTAGCTATATTAGGATTTATTTTACAGGTAAGTATTTAGCTTTAAATAGGAATCATTTATTTAATAAGAGTTAATTTATTTCGTTAGATGTAAATTATATTTAAGTTAGGGGGGGTGTTAGTGTTAGGGTTAGACTTAGCTTTAGGGGTTAATCCATTTATTATAGTAGCGATGAGCTCCGGTCGTCAGATTAGGGGTTAATAATTGAAGTTAGGTGTCGGCGATGTTAGGGAGGGCAGATTAGGGGTTAATACTATTTATGATAGGGTTAGTGAGGCGGGTTAGGGGTTAATAACTTTATTATAGTAGCGGTGCGGTCCGCTCGGCAGATTAGGGGTTAATAAGTGTAGGCAGGTGGAGGCGACGTTGAGGGGGGCAGATTAGGGGTTAATAAATATAATATAGGGGTCGGCGGTGTTAGGGGCAGCAGATTAGGGGTACATAGGGATAACGTAGGTGGCGGCGCTTTGCGGTCGGCAGATTAGGGGTTAATTATTTTAAGTAGCTGGCGGCGACGTTTTTGGGGGGCAGGTTAGGGGTTAATAAATGTAATACAGGGGTCGGCGGTGTTAGGGGCAGCAGATTAGGGGTACATAGGGATAACGTAGGTGGCGGCGCTTTGCGGTCGGCAGATTAGGGGTTAATTATTTTAAGTAGCTGGCGGCGACGTTGTGGGGGGGCAGGTTAGGGGTTAATAAATGTAATACAGGGGTCGGCGGTGTTAGGGGCAGCAGATTAGGGGTACATAGGGATAACGTAGGTGGCGGCGCTTTGCGGTCGGCAGATTAGGGGTTAATTATTTTAAGTAGCTGGCGGCGACGTTGTGGGGGGCAGGTTAGGGGTTAATAAATGTAATACAGGGGTCGGCGGGGTTAGGGGCAGCAGATTAGGGGTACATAAGTATAACGTAGGTGGCGGTCGGCAGATTAGGGGTTAAAATATTTTAATCGAGTGGCGGCGATGTGGGGGGAGCTCGGTTTAGGGGTACATAGGTAGTTTATGGGTGTTAGTGTACTTTAGGGTACAGTAGTTAAGAGCTTTATGAACCGGCGTTAGCCAGAAAGCTCTTAACTCCTGCTATTTTCAGGCGGCTGGAGTTTTGTCGTTAGAGCTCTAACGCTCACTTCAGAAACGACTCTAAATACCGGCGTTAGGAAGATCCCATTGAAAAGATAGGATACGCAATTGACGTAAGGGGATCTGCGGTATAGAAAAGTCGCAGCTGAAAAGTGAGCGTTAGACCCTTTAATCACTGACTCCAAATACCAGCGGGCGGCCAAAACCAGCGTTAGGAGCCTCTAACGCTGGTTTTGACGGCTACCGCCGAACTCCAAATCTAGGCCTTACATACAAATACAAGAGTATATGTGTGAGCATAAGTGTGCAGAGCAGATTTCATTAGGGTGTGCACACAAGGATTTTTTTTTAGGTGACAAAATACGTGGAAAAAAAGGACATTCATTTTAATTCATTAAAATAAAACTAAAGCTGAACAAAACATTTTCAATGAAGAAGTTTACTTAAAGATATGTTGTTATAATTTGTTTTGTAATTTTCCCTATGGGCTTTTTACCTTGTCTGGGGTTAACTACCTGGATCTCTAGGGACTGTTCAGCTACCTGTGAGTGCTATTGAGCACCCAGGGCAGTGCATTTTGCAGGGCAATAGGATTGTGTACCCCGTCCAGTTTGAGAGTCCAGTCCACTTCCATGTTTTGTCTGTCTATAGGGTGATAATTACATAAGTCTGTGCACCCTTGGGTGGTTCCCAGTTTGTTTGATTGAGAGAATGCATTGTTTGACTGTATTAGGGACCCAGGAAGGGAGAGACCTTGACGTGGTTCCTGGGCTTGACCCATTTGGTCAGATGCAGTAACTAACTCTTCCATTTTTGCTTTTAATCTTAGCTGAGTACATAAAAAAGTAACTGCCAGACTTCCTCTGTGTGTGTATATATATATATATATATATATATATATATATATATATATATATATATATACAGTATCTCACAAAAGTCTCACCCCTCACATTTTTGTACATATTTTATTATATCTTTTCATGTGACAATACTGAAGAAATGACACTTTGCTACATTGTAAAGTAGTGAGTGTACAGCCTGTATAACAGTGTAAATTTGCTGTCCACTCAAAATAAAAATAATTAAACACACAGCCATTAATGTCTAAACCGTTGGCAACAAAAGTGAGTACACCCCTAAGTGGAAATGTCCAAATTTGGCCTAAAGTGTCAATATTTTGTGTGGCCACCATTATTTCACAGCACTGCCTTAACCCTCTTGGGCATGGAGTTCACCAGATCTTCACAGGTTGCCACTTGAGTCCTCTTCCACTCCTCAATGACAACATCACGGGGCACTCCCCCACCTTCAGTTTGAGGATACTCCACAGATGCTCAATAGGGTTTAGGTCTGGAGACATGCTTGGTCAGTCCATCACCTTTACCCTCAGCTTCTTTAGCAAGGCAGTAGTCATCTTGGAGATGTGTTTGGGGTCGTTCTCATGTTGGAATACTGCCCTGCGGCCCAGTCTCTGAAGGGAGGGGATCATGCTCTGCTTTAGTATGTCACAGTACATGTTGGCATTCATGGTTCCCTCAATGAACTGTAGCTCTCCAGTGCCGGCAGCACTCATGCAGGCCCAGACCATGACACTCCCACCACCATGCTTGACTGTAGGCAAGACACACTTGTCTTTGTACTCCTCACCTGGTTGCCACCACACATGCTTGACACCATCTGAACCAAATAGGTTTATCTTGGTCTCATCGGACCACAGGACATGGTTCAAGTAATTCATGTCCTTAGTCTGCTTGTCTTCTGCAAACTGTTTGCAGGCTCTCTTGCGCATCATCTTTAAAAGAGACTTCCTTCTGGGATGACAGCCATGCACACCAATTTGATGCAGTGTTCGACGTATGTTCTGAGCACTGACAGGCTGACCCCCCCGACCCCTCCAACCTCTACAGCAATGCAGGCAGTACTCATACGTCTATTTCCCAAAGACAACCTCTGGATATGACACTGAAAACGTGCACTCAACTACTTTGGTCAACCATGGCGAGGCATGTTCTCAGTGGAACTTCTCCTATGAAACCGCTGTATGGTCTTGCCCACAGTGCTGCAGCACAGTTTCAGGGTCTTGGCAATCTTCTTATAGCCTAGGTCATCTTTATGTAGAGCAAAAATTGTTTTTTTTCAGATCCTCAGAGAGTTCTTTGCCATGAAGTGCAATGTTGAACTTCCAGTGACCAGTATGAGAGTGTGAGAGCGATAACACCAAATTTAACACACCTGCTCCCCATTCACACCTGAGACCTTGTAACACTAACAAGTCACATGACACCGGCGAGGGAAAATGGCTAATTGTGCCCAATTTGGACATTTCCACTTAGGGGTGTACTCACTTGTGCCAATGGTTTAGACATTAATGGCTGTGTGTTGAGTTATTTTTAGGTGACAGCAAATTTACTCTGTTGTATAGGCTGTGCACTCACTACTTTACATTGTAGCAAAGTGTTATTTCTTCAGTGTTGTCACATGAAAAGATATAATAAAATATTTACAAAAATGTGAAGGGTGTACTCACTTTTGTGAGATACTGTATATATATATAATATATATATATATATATATATATATATATATATATATATATTTATAAAAACCCACCACTGATATTGGCACCCTTGGTAAATATGAAGAAATAACGCTGTAAAAATTGTCTTTATTGTTTAACCTTTTGATCTTTTGTTCAAAACATACAAAAAAAAAATACTGTGCTCTCATGGGTATCAAACAATTGCAAACACAACAAACACAACACAGGTTTAATCTTTGTTAAATATATGTATGCCACAATTATTAGCACCCTTTTAGTCAATACTTTGTGCTACCTCCCTTTGCCAAGATAGCAGCTCTGTGTCTTCTCCTATAATGCCTAATGAGGTTGGAGAATACATGGCAAGGGATTCTGAAACCATTCCTCCAAACAGAATTGCTCCAGATTCTTCAAATTTTGAGGTTGACGCTGGTGGACTCTCCTCTTCAGTTCACCCCACAGGTTTTCTATGGGGTTCAAGTCAGGGGATTTGGATGGCCATTGCAGGACCTGGATTTTGTGGTCAGTAAAATATTTCTGTGTTGATTTTAATGTATGTTTTGTATCATTGTCCTGCTGGAAGATCCAACCACTGCCTATTTTAAGCTTTCTGGCAGAGGCAGTCAGGTGTTCATTTCATATCTGTTGATATTTGATAGAGTCCTTGATCCCATGTATCCTAACAAAATGTCCAGTTCCTCTGGCAGAAAAATAGCCCCAAATAATTAAAGAACCACCACCATATTTAACTGTGGGCATGTGGTACTTTTCCATATGGCTACCTCTCTGTGTGCGCCAAACCCACCTCTGGTGTTTATTGCCAAAATCTCTATATTGGTTTCATCTGACCATAGAACCCGATGCCATTTGAAGTTCCAGTAATGTCTGGAGTTTGTTTTTGGATGAGAGTAGAGTTTTTTTTTCCTGAAACTTTTTTAAATAGCTTGTGGTGATATAGGTGACGTTGGATTGTAGTTCTGGAGGCTTTCTGACCCCAAGACGCAATTAACTTCTACAGTTTTCCAGCTGTGATCCTTAGAGATATTTTGGCTACTCGAAACATCCTCTTCATAGGGTGTTCAGGCAATATGGACACACGTCCTCTTCCAGGTTGATTAATAACATTTCTAGTTGACTGGAACTTCTTAATTATTGCGCTGATGGTGGAAATTAGCATTTTCAGTGCTTTTGCTATTTTCGTATAGCCACTCACCATTTTGTGAAGCTCAACAACCTTTTGCTGCACATTGCAGCTATATTCCTTGGTTTTACCCATTGTGATGAATAACTAAGGGAATTTGGCCTATGTGTTATCTCATGTTTATACCCCTGTTAAACAGGAAGTCATGGTTGAACAATTTCCTGTTCCTATAGTCACCCAGGTGTACTAAAAAATGTAAAATATAAATGGGAATATACTTCAAATATATTTTTCTCATATTAATTCATTGGGGTGCCAATACTTGTAGCACACATATATTTAACAAATATTTTTTATTTTTTTGGATAAACCTGTGTTGTGTTTGCAATTGTTTGATGTCCATGAGAGTAGAGTATTTTTGTGTATTTTTAGAATAAAAGATTAAAAGGTTAAACAATAAAGGCAGTTTTTCACAGCCTTCTTTGCTCATATTTACCAATGGTGCCAATATTAGTGGAGGTCACTGTATATACAGTACACACATACATAAATATATATTTAAAAATACTAAGAACATTTTCTTCTAAGTGAAGAACACTGCAATGTAAAATATTTACATTAAATGCACAAAGCACATTCTAAAATATTAACATTCATTAAAAATTATTTTTCAAGTTTTAAGGTATTAAACTGAAAAGGAATCCAATATGTATATATATATATATGTATATACATGTATATGTATGTGTATATATGTATGTATATACATATATGCACATGTATATACATATATATATATATATATATATATATATATATATATATATATATATATATATACATTATAGCCCATTCTAGTCAAAACACCTTTGTAATATACCATATAACCCTTCTAAAAAAAATTACACTTACACTTTACGTGTGGTCTTCATTTGCGCTAACCTGACGAGCGCACCCGTATAATTTCAGCTTGTAATACGTGTGGAAGTTAGCAGGTTTGTGATATTGCCTATCGCAACCCATGCTATTTTTAGCGCACCACTTGTAATCTAGCCCTCAGTTTTTAGAAAATATGTTTATGTTATTGCAGCCATAATCAACAGTAAATGAATAGCTGTTGCACTAACACTTATGTTTTTACTGCAAGAAGTTCAGTCATCGTTATATATTACAGGGAGGCTTCAAAGA
The DNA here is from genome assembly GCF_027579735.1 of Bombina bombina. NCBI lineage: Eukaryota > Metazoa > Chordata > Amphibia > Anura > Bombinatoridae > Bombina > Bombina bombina. The sequence continues at coordinate 390,050,160 of NC_069504.1, read as the reverse complement.
TTCTCAGGAAAGCTATAATTAAAAGGTTATTATCATTTTATATAAAAATAAAATTGTAAATACTACTCAGTGCATTCTACATTTTAGAGCAAAGAATTTGCTTGGAAATCAGAGAATAACATACAGTATATATGTTGAATGTTTTGCTTATTCATTTTACATAAACATTCTCATTCTAAACATGTATGTGTATATATATATATAAGAAAAAGAAAGAGAGCGCAACCCACTCTGTACATAAAACTGTTTAATATGAAAAAGGTGATAGTGTCACATCAATTACAAATACAGGACTTGACAAATTCTCTTGACAAAGTCGGGTCGTAACCCGATGAAACGCGTAGAGTCCTGAACTTTTGCTAAAGAACTGAGCTACATTGCTGGAGTGTGTGATAGGCGATCCATACCTATCCTCGTTGCACTATCTACTGGGATTACCTCCGGCGAGGTTGCTGGCGTTCCGGATACCGGTACTTTTTGATCTGCATACTGAACAATCAGCCACAGCTGAAGGAGGAACAGTCTGTGTGAAAAATAGACGGATGACGGCTTGTACCTGAGCGGTGACTTTTTAGTGCTTGTTTTATGTACGTCCAGTATTTGTAATTGATGTGACACTATCACCTTTTTCAGATTAAACAGTTTTATGTACAGAGTGGGTTGTGCTCTGTTTCTTTTTCTTGTTTTTCACAGCTTCTTTGCCTTTTTGAGCAGAAACACAGTGTATCGCTACCCTATACAGAGCAGCACCCTTTTCCTACTAACTTGTGAACCATTACTTTTTGGGAAGTATTTATTTATTTTCATATATTTGGTTACATTAATTTTGATATATAATTTGCTATATAATTTGTTATATTTATGTGCATCTATGACCACGTATATATAGACATATATATTCACTGCACAACATTGGAATCAAATTGCAACTTAACACCATAAGTTTTAGTGTGCAATTTAGAAAATATGCAGTCTTATGTACACTCTGCTTAAACATCTTATGCGGAGCTTGAGAAGCGCAGTATAGAGTTGTGTTCTTTTATGTGTATATATATGCTAAAAAGCAGTGTCTAAATAATTTTTATTATATAAATAAAATCAAATAAAATGAGCAATTACTACATATGTAACCAGATTTATATGTTTGGATCCTTGGGATTAATTCAGCAGGTGGTCTGATAGTAAGAACAAACCACCAGCTGTGATCCAATGCTTTTATTTACCCGAAGCCAAGGATAGAGCTTTTCATTTTGTTATGGCTCCAAGCAACATCATCTGTGTTACCAGTATAGCAATAATACAAACACTGCAGAAAAGTAGCATTGTGTCACAGATCCTCTTTATAAAAATGGTGAAATTGCATTCAAACTTCAATTCCTTGACAGAGTGACATGTCAGACCTGGGCCTTGACTAAAAGATGTTTGTCAAATTCTGGGGTAAAAAAATGAGGAGCTATCTGCACATTTGACGAGGAGCCAGGAAGGTGGTGTTGTAGTTAAATATATATAGAATAATATAAAACAATTAGAAGTTATGGGTAAAATTGTAGGAACTGTAGCTCTCTGGCTCCTGGGATATTTCATGTTTGTGATATGCATGTGATTTTGTTTGAGGGGAACTGGATTGTTTGAAGAATCTGCAATCATTTACTGTAGGTTAAAAATTAAAGTCTAGATTACGAGTGGAGCGGTAATTCCGGCTCCCGCTCGCACAATATCACCGCTCGACTTCTCCTCTTTGCATGAGTCGGTTAGCGTTCGTTTAACAAGTTTAAAGTAAGCGGTTATCGCTTGAGTGCTAACCAGACTTGTGCAAAGAGGAGGACTTACAATATTGCAATCGCGTTAGCGCACTCTTCCATTGACTTCAATGGAGAGAGAAAAGTGTATGTGTAGGGGAAGTCACACGCTAACCTGAATTGCCACAAGACCCCTACTCTAATAACCCCTAAACCACCACATAGCTCACCGCAATGTCCCCACACTATTAACACCAAAAAAGCCACCCCACATCACAAACTAAATCTCTACACTGTTCTAAAGCCCCAATAAAAAATAAACCCCAAAATAATAAAAACTATTCTAACACTAAACTGCAATATAGCCCTTAAAAGGGCCTTTTGTAGAGCATTGCCCTAAAGTGAAACAGCTCTTTTTGTGTCAAACCCCCCCCCCCCAAAAAAAACACAAGCTTTTAACATTAAACCCCCCCAAAAAAACACAAGCTTTTAACATTAACCCCCCCCCAAAAAAAAAAAAATCTATCTAAAAAAAAACCTACTCTAAAAAGTTGCATTTGGCTGGGCATTGCCTTTGGCTGCCCATAAAAAAAAAAACACCCAAAAAAAAACAACTAACATCCCCGATAATGGTACTCACCAAAGATAAATCCGAGCAGCAAATTTTTTTTTTTGGTAAAGGTAAGATTAGTCTATTTTGTGTTAACTTAGGGGGTGTTAGGTTAGGGATTTTAGATGTTAGAGGCTTTCTTTGCAGTGGAGGCTGTGGCTGTTTAGGGGTTAATAGTGTAGGTTGCTTTGCAGTGGGGGCTTTGGCAGTTTAGGGGTAAATAATGTAGTTTACTTTGCCTTGGGGGTGTGACAGTTTAAGGGTTAATAGTGTAAAGAGGTTATTTGCTATTTGGGGTGGAGGTTTAGGGGTTAATAGTGCAAATATGTAGTTTGAGATGTGGGGAGGTGGCAGTTTAGGGGTTAATAGTGTAGTTTAGTGCAACGTTTTCCTCTGGACAAACTCTTTTCACGTACTTTCAGGTCTTGTAAAAAGTTTAAGCGGTACATGCGATTGCATTTGCTCAATCGCATTTGCTTTCAACTTGTAATACAAGCACACATTACCACTCAACACTACCCATAGAAAATATGGGGAGCGTATATTACCACGAGTTTGCGCTAATGAATTTGCAAGAATTTTAATAGCATGCCACTTGTAATATGAATTTCAGCGTAAAGAACATTGCAATCTCGCAAATGATTTTACGCTCCTCGCACTAAAAATAGCGATCCACTCGTAATCTAGGTCTAAATATAATCCAAACCACATTGCAAGGACCAGCAAAAAATGTGTTTAGTAAAAGCAAACTCCAAAATATATGTGTGTGTGTATGTGTAAAAATTTATTAAAATTTGTTCAAAAGCAAGGCTCTATGGCAGAATAAAATTAAGAATGGGTTCTTCATTTATCAAGTACAGCTAGTATATACAAAATGTGTATGCCTGGTTGCTTGGGTACACCTTCTTAACCTTTTTTTTCTTTTTGCTATGCAGGTTTGTTTTTAAAAAAAATTCAATACATTTTGAATTAAAGGGACAGTCTAGTCAAAATTAAACTTTCATGATTCAGATAGGGCATGCAATTTCAAATAACTTTCCAATTTACTTTTATCATCAAATTTGCTTTGTTCCCTTGGTATTGTTTTTGAAAAGCTAAACCTAGGTAGGCACAAACTGATTTCTAAACCGTTGAAAACCACCTCTTAGCTCAGAGCATTTTGAAAGTTTTTCACAGTTAGACAGTGCTAGTTCATGTGTGTCATATAGATAATGTGCTCACTCCTGGGAAGTTATGTAGGAGTCGGCACCGATTGGCTAAACTGCATGTCTGTCAAAAGCACTGAGATAAGGGGGCAGTCTGCAAAGGCTTAGATACAAGGTAATTTACAGAGGTAATACGTGTACTATTATGACTGTGTTGGTTATG
>NC_069504.1:389956443-390041443 GCF_027579735.1 Bombina bombina | reverse complement strand
CCAATATTCTCAGGACTGGTTCTCTAAGTAAAACTAGTTGTGTAAAATTAGGGGTATGTCCAACTAGTCTTCTTAGCAGAGATGGAGGGGACTAAAAAAGAGAGAGGAGTCTAACCTCACAGGTAATGGACAGCTTAAAATCATTGTATGTGTGTAGTGGGGTCAGACAGCGCAGCCTGAAAGTTAAATCAGGTAGTGTCCCATAATAAGGGAGGTTAGGTACAGAAGAGATCAGAGCTAGAAGCCCAAATATACCATGTCTAAGATAAATGTAGGGAGCTTTATGTCCCTGTAGATATAATAGTAGTTGGTGCAGGGCCTATACAAATCGAATTGAATGATATACTATTCACAACTTTATCTATGGGCATATACAACAAAAGAACAGACTAGAATCTTACATAGCATTTACTCATAACATTGCCGTGTAGTCTTAAATGTAGGTTACTTAGTACATAAAGATAGAACAAACATAAACTATTTTTATTTGTTACACACTCAGACACTAATACCAATATCAAATCTCTCAGGCCTATCAGCCGTCATAGGGGTTCTTAGTGACTGGCATTTGGTAGGCTGCATTCTGAACTTTACACTTAAGCCTGTGGTGAACACAAGTAGTAATAACCACTATATGCAACATGCAACTTATGTCCCTTCCCCTTGGCACCTTAAAATGTACTGTTAGGTAGAGGGAGTATTAGGCTCCGGGTGTATTCCCACTTTATCCTACTCCGCATCTTGAGGCCTGAGGGGCTCCCGCCAACTGACCTAGTTGCGATAAGTATCTCTGTCTGCTGAGGGATTCCAAACGACGATTATGTCTCTGGTAAATATGGAGGGGCTTACCCTCAATAAAATCCCTGGAGTCGATAAAGATCAGGAGCGGGTGCGTAGAGCATAATGCGGCGGTGAATCCAGCAGAGATCGCGGTGTCAGAATTATGGGAAGTGAAAGATTCGGTCTCCAGAAGTCCAGAACTGCCTGTCTGGCGATGTAGCTCCACTTCTTGAATCTCTTGGGCTAGTGGCGTATAAGCAGGAGTCGCGTAGGCATCGCAGGTAGGGCTGAAGAAAATTTTCACCTCATCGTACAGTATCCGCAGGTGCACCTTAATGTCTATGTATGTCTCAAATGACTGGTGGTCATCATAAGTCTCGATAGGGATGTCATGGGCATTATTTCCAATAGGTTTCAGAGGGTGGAGGGCCATTATGGGAGACTGTCTGGCTGCTGCGATCAGAGTGAGGAGCTTTCATTAAACGGGTAGATGAGCCTCAAATCATTAACTGCCTGCCGTAGTAGCTATACAGCTGGTGCGATGTTGAGGCTTAATCTGTGGATCAGCGATCCAGGTATAGAGGCTCACTGACCTCCCAAAGTGAGGGGTTCTCAGTCGCTAAAAAGTGATTTCTATTGTCCTTCATTGCGTGGTTCACTGCATGCAGTTAGGCTTGGGTAATGGCCGCCCTCATAGGCCCTGGTTAGTTGCTCTGCAGAGTCTTGCTCTATAGATGGGTATATGGGTGTCTCTTCATCTTCAGACTTCTCCGGGATAATTCAAGAGCGATTAGGGACCTTATGATGATCAAATTAACTTGGCTGAACGGTCTAGGATAAATTTATTTATAACAAGTAGCTGGATCTGTAGCTCCATGCGACCGTTCAGGCTCAAGGCTAGCTCCGCCCCCCGTGTCAGCAATCTTTTATTCTCCCATCAACGCATTTCACCGTTTTACATGGTTTTATCAAGATGGTTTAGAGTAATTTTAGTACCTTTTTATATATATATATATATATATATATATATATATATATATATATATATATATATATATGTCTTAAAGGTGATTGGATGTCCAATTTTCCCTCTTATCCGGTGTTCGTTTTAAGGTGGATTTTTATGAAGGTGGAACTTCATTATCCATAAAAAATGTCCATAAAACTAATATTATAAATTCTTCCATATACAATAATTAAATACAATATCTTAAATACATATCATATGATTATATTTCATTACTAAACATGTTTAAAAAATACACACTTAGAAATAATAAAAAATATTAAAAATATTATTAAAATAAAAATAAAAAAGGCTACCATTATTTTGAATTGAATTATCAAAATATGTACATCTAAACGGTACAAAAGGAATTTGGAACAATTTGATACTAGAGATCCATCATGGTACCAAAAATGGTCTTATTTTATATAGATATTCTATTATGTTCCCACTTTTATATAATACTACAGTCTATTGTGCTGGGATACAGATATATACTATAAATCTTAAATATGGGTAAATAAGTAAAAAATTATACACCAAATTTGGAGTTAAATCGATATTGACAATATTATTATCCATATTATCCACATTCACGTAGATTACAAATATCTATTTTCCTAATTCCAAGGAAAATTTTCTCAAATTAGTCTAAAACAAAGTGATTGAGGTCTAATTCAGAATTTAGACCTTGTGGGTATAGGGTATTCATTTCATAAATTAATTCAGCTTCTTTTCTCAATAGAAGTTGGTCAAAGTTGAGAAAAGAAGCTGAATCTAGGAGTAGATTAAGCCATAATGTAGTAATATCCCCTTTTTTAGCACACATATATACTTGTTTTTATTTTTTCTATGTATTTAGAGGTCTTCTATATGCTATTGTGTGTATGATTAGTTTAAATTAAAAATACCTAGGTGCAATATCAAACTATACATAAAAAAAAAACATTAATGGGAGTTTCACAAATACAAAAATGTTATATTACTGAAGAAACAAAAATGAAAAGTGAATGATATTTTGGCCCAAACTGGTGCCTTTATCAAATACTGCCAACCAAAAAAAAAAAAAACAGAGAAATTCTTCCAGCCCATGTTTATATACAGGGGCCAATTTGTCATCGGTCTGTCTGACATGATCCGCTCAGCGAATAATGTCCGACAGACATCGATGAATGCCGACAGCATGCTCTACAGGAATTTATCATTGCACAAGCAGTTCTTGTGAACTGCTTGGGCAATGCTGCCCCCTGCAGATTCGCAGCCAATCAGCGGCCAGCAAGGGGCATCAATCGTATGAGATTGGGCTGATTGATGTCCGTAGCCTCAAAGCAGGCGGACCATTTAAGGAGCAGCGGTCTTAGCGGCCTAAAGACTCGCGTGGAAACAGGGCCATCAGGGGCCATTCAGCCCCACAGTGTGTACCTATCAATTTCTAGTGGAAGAGTGCACACAATGTTGAAGTGTGGAAGTGAAAGTGATGTGATATAGTGAGGAAAAATAAGCAGCATCTTCCACATAGCCCAAAAGCTGCAAACACAGCTTAATAAATGTACCCTTATATATCCTTTATTTTTTGTGCACAATGTCATTGGATACATTTTTTTCTTTTAATCCTGCTGTCCCTCATTCCACTATGCTGCCATCGCTGCTATTAGGTTTCAAAATATTTTCTGGTTTAATTAAAATATTACATAGAATATCAATTGAAGGTTTATTAAGTGTGTGTATGTTAAAATGAAATGACAGGAAATGGTTATTTGCACACGTCTGGAGTTAAGCTTGTTTGGAAAATCAAAAAAATGCAGTCAAATACACAAGGCAGTCATCAGTAATAATGAATCATTTTTCTACTCTGGTCTCTTTTAATATTGGCTGCTTAGTGTTTGGTTCAATGTTGGTCTGTGAAAGACTTTAAAAAAACATGTAACATATAGGATTTTCCAATTTGTATCCAACCCCAACATTAGAAATGCGGATGCTCTGGATGGATCTCATATGTAACTCATGCAGAATATGTAATTTACATTAAAATACTTCTAATGGATTGGGGCAATATCCATAATTTGGCCAAAAAAGCTAAATTTAACTTATTGGTAAAATCTTAAAGATTGAAATCTTTGAATCTGTGTCTGTGTACGATCAGTTTGCAATCAAAATTCCATACTGTGGATTTCCATCCTCAGAAACATATTCTATAAATAAATTAAACGCATTATCCTTTGCCCTGGAAGTTGTTTCTTAGCATAAATTTAATGTGCACATTATTAACAATAGCTAATTATGATAATTATGGATTTATGTAAGGCAGGACAGAAATTCTTTCTAGCAGAAAAAGGTATTTACTTCCAAATACTAGGGGTGTTTAGTACAGAGAAAGTAGATTAGCGTAATCTTTATCAAAACAGAATGGCTTTGTTGATTTAGTTGCAATAACCCACATGGAAGGAATGGATTACTGATTAGACTTAAATAGCATATTTACTCATTATTATAATGGAAAACAGTTGATGTTGTGCTTCTTTAAAGGAGCTACCTAAAACCACCTGGTGATGTCCAAGGCATGGAAAACATTTTTCTAAAAATTCCTAAGATTATCCATATGATTCAAGCAGCTAAGTATTTTTGTGAATGCTATCTGCTCTGTTATCCTCATTATATCCACAAAACAGCAGAAATCAGAGAGTTGAACAATGAGGTTGGTTTACATAAAATGAAGCAATTATAGATATGTGTCTATGTCATTAATATGGTGTCAGTTGAGCACTTTTTCATACATTTTTGCATTTAAAGTCTAGATAAAAGGCAAAATATAGTATATAATGGAGCTGCAGAGCTAACCAATACATGTACAGGAAGAGAGATCTGAAGAGTACACTTCCCTTTTTTTCAAGACATACTTATACCCATAGCTGTGATGCCTGACTCAGTTGCCAGGTTTGAAGGAGTGACTGGTCTGTCTGAGTAACAAGTGTTTTAGGGACTTCCTTACACCACCTTAAGACCAGCACAATAATGGATTATAATTTCAAAATGTTCCTTTAAAAGCCTCCTGAAATATGCATTATTCATAATTGTTGTAATTTGAAGCAGCAATATGGCAGCCCTACCTACCCATGATGCTTCTTATTGAATAATGTATGTGCATTGAATCCTTGATCTCAAGCATATCCTAATTTAAACAAAATAAATTGTGAAATATGCCATAAAGATAAAATGTCACATCTACTTAAATTGCTGATTTAAGCGTTAAATGAGATGCCAGCAGTGGAAGTATGCTCAATAGCATTCAGTAACCAGTAGTAGACGGAGGATGAGAGAGATCTGATTGTGTTTTTGAGATTACGTTTTTTCTTTACATATCTATAGAAAAGTAATTTGGTTAGGTAATCTGGAATAAGACACTGAGCACTGTCTGGATATGTACACAGAGCTTTGGGAGTATTGGTAGCACTTAATTAGCACAACTCTGCTGATTGGAAGCTCTTCGAAAAATTGATCTTCTCTTTATATATTCATTAGTTTTTGTTTATTCTGTTTGGCATATTTGTATTTCTTTACAAATAAATGATAATAACTCATCTTTATTTCAGACCTACATATAGGAATTGCCACTGCTCATTGGTTTTTAACATTTTATTTATTTACTTTTTGTTTTTTTTCTTTAGATCCTCGAGGCTCACTTGCTCATTTATCAGGATTCAGGAATATTGAGCCTTGTTCCATCATATTCCCCTTCCACTACATACATACACTTTCACCACCTCAAAAAACCCCCAAAATATTCACTTTGCCATTTAAAGGGCTATTATAGTGAAAAATTAAATGCTCTCATCAGTTAGTTGCCAGACCCAGCTATATATCTCGCGCTGTTGATTGGATCAGTGGCTGTATTAAGCAGTACTTTACCTATGTGTGTATTTTGCAGGGTTTGATGGTAATGAAATGCTCTATTAACTGAGATCATATATTATTTTTACTATACAGGTCCTTTAATTCCTAAAGCCTTTGTCATAGTGCGAGCGGACATGATACGATGTAGCCAATCGGCTGCTAGCAGGGGGTGTCAATCAACCTGATCGTATTCGATCGGGTTGATTTCTGTCCGCGGCTTTAGAGCAGGTGGACCATTTATGGAGCAGCGGTCTTTAGACCTTCATAACTTCTGTTTCTGGCGAGCCTAAAGGCTTGTGCAGAAATAGGGATAAATCGGCCCCATTGGCTCTAAATTCTAAAGGGGTTGTTTGAAACAAAAATACCTTAAAGACTCGTAGAAGATGTAAGGACAGTAAAGAGACACTCAAGTCAAAATAAACCTTTATGATTCAGATACAGCAGCAGATTTAAGACACTGTCAATTTACTTCCATTACCAAATTTTGCACAGTCTTTTTATATGCAATTTTTTGGGAGAACAAGATCCTACTGAGCATATGCACAAGCTCACAGGCATACGTATACTAGTCTGTGATTGGCTGATGTTTGTTACATGATACAGGGGGACGGAAAATGGGAGAGAAAAAATAAATTTGTCAGAAAAAAAATCTACTGCTTATTTGAAAATTCAGAGTAGGGGGTAGATTTATCATAGTGAGAGCGGACATGATATGATGCACATCGATAAATGCTGACAGCTGGTGCAATGCCTCCCCCTGCAGATTCACGGCCAATCGGCCGCTAGCAGGGGGTGTCAATCAACTTGATCGTATTCGATCGGATTGATTTCTGTTTGCAGCCTCAGAGCAGACGGGCAAGTTAAATTGCTTGATAATTCAGCCCCTAGGTGTTAAATCATTGTATTTTTATTATGCACTTGTTAATTATGCAATTCAACTGCATTGAGTTTTCCTTTAAATACAAGTTGGACTCTGCATGAAGCATCAGCTTTATATATGAGAAGCATTTTTCTATGAATGTAGCTATGTTTTGTCAAGTGAATTTATTTTGTGTGCTCTTTTCACTGATTTCTCTGTCCCAGAACAAAGTAACCCTTGCTACCCAACTACTGCCGTTCCCATTTCAATCTGGTAGGAACTTGCATCTGGGTTTACTCATGTGCCATAGGTAACAGCTATAGCTGTACAGTAAAAACCCTTCCTCAGTTAATTAATGCAGATAATGCAGCATTTAGTAGGGTCTGTGGTTCAGTGATCCACAAATGTGCAGGATCCACTTAAGTTGTTGCAAGAATAGTAAAAAAAAAAGCATAGTTTTCAAATTTAAAGAAAATGCAGGCAATAAAATAATTGATGTACAAGACAAACTTTGTTGATGATGCAGATTAAATCAAATATTTTAAGTGGAATTAAATTATAAATTTAGTATTTTTAATGTAGTATTTCAATGGTCATCATAGGTGAAGAAAACGCAGTAGCTACTTACAGTCACAAGAAAGCAAATGCACCTCGATGAATCCAGTCACAAGCAGCCATTGAGGGACTGCCAGGAAAGTTTTACAAATCCTGGTTTAATAACACAAATGTTAATTTGTAGATAATTGGAATTCTCTTTGTCTCTCTTGAAGTGCATGTTCTTACAGAATGGTGAGAACCTTGTAAGAAAGTAACTATTCTTTTGCGTACCTGAGAACTTGTCTGATTGACTAAGGAATAAGACACCAGGGAGATCATTTTACTTGAAATAAAATAGCCAAAAAAAAGGATTTTGTTCCTTTATAATTCTGCTTTCTTAGTTGAATACGCAACTACAGAGTGTTACTTGTTTGGAGCATGTTTTGTTCAGTCCCTAATACACAAAAGATTTGTTATTGAGGTTAGCAGAATGGACACTACATTTATTAACAAAAATAACAGTCTCAAAGATACCTGTAAGTACCATATATATTATACTACATTTATTAACAAAAATAACAGTCTCAAAGATACCTGTAAGTACCATATATATTATACTACATTTATTAACAAAAATAACAGTCTCAAAGATACCTGTAAGTACCATATATATTATACTACATTTATTAACAAAAATAACAGTCTCAAAGATACCTGTAAGTACCATATATATTATACTACATTTATTAACAAAAATAACACTCTCAAAGATACCTGTAAGTACCATATATATTATACTACATTTATTAACAAAAATAACAGTCTCAAAGATACCTGTAAGTACCATATATATTATACTACATTTATTAACAAAAATAACAGTCTCAAAGATACCTGTAAGTACCATATATATTATACTACATTTATTAACAAAAATAACAGTCTCAAAGATACCTGTAAGTACCATATATATTATACTACATTTATTAACAAAAATAACAGTCTCAAAGATACCTGTAAGTACCATATATATGGCAGATAAAGTTAATGTTGGATCTGATACATCAGTGTGAGACAAAAATCCCCAAGTTGTTGCTTTGTTAAAAACATATGAGGTTTTGAGAATACAGAGCAATTATGAGCCAGAACACTTTAAAGAGTTACTTATGTAGGGGTATACTGGCTAAATTTTATAAGAAAATTAATCATATTATTTTCAAAGCTTTATTTCTATTTTTTATGGGTTTAGGTTACACAATCCTTTAAAATAGCTTAACAAAAAAGAATATTTACAGGGGAAAATATATTAGGAAACAATGCTATTATAATTACAATGTCACATAAAAAATGTCAAATTGTTATTACAGATATGTTTTACTACTAGATATGTAAGAGGACTATCTAAAATTGTAGTCCTACAACCAGCCTACTCTGATACAGAAATCACTCTGCTGTGTCTTTTTAAAATTTCTCATTACAATTCTCCTTTTTGCTGGCAGAACTGAGGTGATCTTGGTTCCCCCTTGCATGTGTGGTGGGACTGTCCTAATCTAAAAGGGCTCACATATTTTCCTGTTGCTTTGCAATGGATATACATATCGGATAGACCCGAGGCAGGGTTGTTTCATCTATTACCAGACAAGTTATCTCTACTGCAGTGAAACATATGTATCTATTTGTTCATGGCACCAGACAGCTGCCCCTAGCTGGATACATATTACTTCCAATATGGATTGTATTGAATCCATGGAAACTAATATATTTTCCTCAAGCAATAGAACTGTTCCCCATTGTCTAATATGGGAACTGTGGAGAAAAGACCCCAATGGATATAGTGTGACAGAGGGTAGTCTCCCTGAAGGTTGTCTTAAAAGGACACTAAACACCTCTTGCTTTTGTGGGAAAATTGTGCTTTTCCCAAACTCCCTATAAAGGTTAAAAAGCAGATTCTGGAACCTGCAAATGCTGCAATCAAATGGGTGGTTAAGATAATTTTCAGCATTTTGAAAACCTAGAAACAGATTTTGCTTTTTGCCTCTCTGTAGAGCATGGGACAAAACACAAATTTTACATAAAATCAAGAAGTTTTTAATGTACCTTTAAGGTACCCAAACTAAAATATATTGTATATTTTTGGTAAAAAATATACAATATATTTCTATATTAGAAGTCAATAATAGCGTCCACCGACCCCCCTTTTTAAAAAAAATTTTTTTTTTATATTATTTCCTTATTTTTTTCTCCATTTTACACATTGGGCCAGATTACAAGTGGATCTTAAACGTTTACATCTGAGCTATAAAGGGTTTATTGCTGTGGTTTGCACTCATTGGGCTTACCACAAGTTGAAAGTTAATGGGATCGCTTGAGCCCAATTGCGATTTATGATAGAATGATTACCGTGACTTATATACAAGTGCATTGGAGTCCTTTGCAGTTAAGTAGATGAAAACATGTTAAAGCATATGTATGCAATATTCATATTTAATAAAAGTTTTAACTATTAACTAGATATTTATATATATATATATATATATATATATATATATATACATATATATTTATATATATGTATATATGTATTTATATATCTGTATATATCTCTAAGTGTATATATCTATACTTATATATAGTCATCTATATATATATATATATATATATATATATATATATATATATAATTATATACATATGCATAGATATATATTGTACCAAAAAGCATCAGATATATGTAGAAATGTGTATTTATGAATAAATAGAACATATTCTGTTATGTGAAGAACATTGGGATGTGAAATATTCATATTTTCATGTTGGGTTAGTGCAAATGAGAATATGCGACCGGGTTTGCATGAGAGTGGGGTGTTATTTTTTTCCCACTTTTTTTCTCCATTGACTTCTATGGGGGAATATGTAAACACACACACAATATTCTAAGTTCGGCTTTTTGTGCTTGTAGGGTTAGCGCGAGAGCGAAAACAGTTTACTTACAACTCGTAATATGAGCTCAACCTGACAAGCACAAAAAGCTTACTTCTAGCACAATTAACGTTTGAGCGGAAGCGTTCATTTGCGCTTCACTCGTAATCTGGCCCAGTGTGTTTAATTTTTGTATCGAATTTTGATTGTTGAGGGTGATATTAGAATCTGATGTAACTTTTCCTTTTAGCTTTTGTCCTGACTGATGTGACTTTTCTTTCCCTGTTTTAGATGCTGTTATTGACTTCTAATATAAAGAAGATGGGCACACTTGTTTATCTTATCAATTTGTTTAGACATGTGTGCTCAGTAAATCTTGTCTGGATCCCACTGTTAGACCATTTCCACCCTTTAGCTAGGCATTTATAAAACATGAGGAGTGTTGAACATAGTATACATGGATCTGGTAATATAACATAAATGACTGGGATCATTAAATAGAATGTATTTTTTTTATTAGTAGCTCTTGAATCTACTGTTAAATTAGACTTTGTATTTTCTTTAGTACCCTTTTCTTTTGAAATTATTGCTGTAATGTACCATTTTGAAACTTTGACTAAAATCACACAAAAAAAACATGTTAACTAATTCAGTACTGATGATAATATGTGTTTGATTTAGGATTTCCACCTTCCTTCAAAAAAGTACCAGCCATGCTAATTACCTCTTTCATCTAAAGGGGAGGAGAGTCCACGGCTTTATTCATTACTGTTGGGAATTAAGAACCTGGTCACCAGGAGGAGGCAAAGACACCCTAGCTAAAGGCTTAAATACCTCCCCCACCTCCCTCATCCCCAGTCATTCTTTGCCTTTCGTCACAGTAAAAATTTGCGCTTATTGCTGAAACAAGTGCTTGGTACTCTGGAGGTTCCGGAACCGAAACTTCCAGAGAAACCTGCGATTCCTAAGCTTGATAAAGTATATGAGGACAGGGTGGTGCCTCAGGCCTTCCTGGTTCCTGTTAAGATGGTAAATATTATTAAAAATGAATGGGAGCGATTCGGTTCTTCATTTTCCCCTTCTTCTTCCTTTAAGAAACTGTTCCCCACCCCGGACTCTCAGTTGGAGCTGTGGGGTACTGTCCCTAAGGTGGATGGTGCTATCTCCATGCTCGCGAAGTGGGCAGCTATTGCCCTGGAGAGCTTTCCTACCGCAGGATAAGAAGGCTAAGCCTAAAGGATCTACTTTTCGTCCCTTTTGTGCAGACAAGGCCCAGCGCCAGCAGCCCGCTGTAAAAGCGGACCTGTCCAAGGGGACTTGGAAACCGGCTGACTCTTGGAACAAGTCTAAGCAGAGCAAGAAGCCCGCAGAGACAAAATCGGCATGAAAGGGTGGCCCCCGAGGGGTCTCTAGACCAAGTAGGGGGCAGATTGTCTCTCTTCTCAGAAGCATGGTTACAGTACGTTCAGGATCCTTGAGTTCTGGACGTTGTCGCCCAGGGCTGCAGGATAGGGTTCAGATCCCATCCGCCCAGGGGGAGATTCCTCTTATCAAACCTGTCTTCAAGACCGGAAAAGAGAGAAGCCTTTCTAGAATGTGTGAGATCACTCCTCTCTAGGTGTCGTGGTACTAGTACCCCAAGCAGAAAGGAGTCTAGGGTATTATTCAAATCTTTTTGTGGTTCCAAAGATGGAGGGTACGTTCCGCCCGATTCTAGACCTAAAGTATTTGAACAAGTTTCTGAATGTTCCATTGTTCAAAATGGAAACGATCAGATCTATTCTGCCCCTTGTTCAAGAGGGACAGTTCATGACAACCATAGACTTGAAGGACGCTTATCTCCATGTCCCAATCCACAGGGACCACTTCAAGTTCCTGAGATTTGCATTTCTAGACCAACACTTCCAGTTTGTGGCACTTCCCTTTGGTCTGGCGACGGCCCCGAGAGTCTTCACAAAGGTTCTGGAAGCGCTACTTGTGGTGGCAAGAGCAAGGGGCATTGATGCGTCGCCCTATCTGGATGACATCCTAGTCCAGGCACCATCGCTCAGTATCGCAGAGGATCAGTCAAGGGCTCTTCTTTTTTTGCTCCAATCTCATGGTTGAAAGATAAACTCAGGAAAGAGTTCCCTGATTCCCAGCAACAGGGTGGAGTTCCTGGGTACGATAATAGACTCTATGTCCATTAAGATTTTTCTCACAGACCGCCTACGCAGGAATATTGTGTCCACATGTCTTGCCCTTCAGTCCTCCTTAAGCCCCTCGGTGGCTCAGTGCATGGAGGTGATCGGATTCATGGTCTCCAGCATAGACATCATTCCATTCGCCAGGTCCCGTCTCAGACCTCTTCAGTTGTGCATGTTGAGACAGTGGAATGACGATCATTCAGATCTATCTCAGCAGATATCCATGGATATGCTCGGACCAGGGACTCCCTCTCTTTGTGGATCCATCCAGAGCAACTGTCCATGGGGACATCCTTCTTGAGACCGTCCTGGGAGAGTGTGAGTATGGACACAAGTCTGGCAGGATGGGGAGCTGTTTGGGGTGCCAGGATGGCACAAGGAAAATGGCCCCGGGAGGAGTCTCTCCTTCCGATTAAATATTCTGGAACTCTGAGCAATCTACAATGCTCTGAAGGCATGGCCTCTTCTGGGGTCGTTCGGCTTCATCAGATTCCAGACCGACAACATTACCTCAGTGGCTTACATCAACCACCAGAGGGGTATGCGGAGCTCCCTAACTATGAGGGAGGTGTCTCGGATATTGGAGTGGGCGGAGTCCCACAACTGCTCGCTCTCAGCAATTCACATTCCAGGTGTGGACAACTGGGAAGCAGACTTTCTCAGCAGGCAATCCTTCCATCCGGGGGAATGGTCTCTTCACCCCAAAGTGTTTGCGGAGATTTTTCTCATGTGGGGAATGCCGGAGATAGACCTCATGGCATCCAGACTCAATTGCAAGCTACCCCGATATGGGTCCAGGTCCAGGGATCCCCAGGCAGAGCTAATATATGCCTTAGCGGTGCCTTGGGGGTTCAGCATAGCATCCATTTTTCCACCGTTACAATTTCTACCTCATGTAGTGGCACGCATCAAACAGGAGCAAGCTTCGGCCATTCTGATTGCTCCATCGTGGCCGTGAAGGACATGGTTTGTGGATCTGGTGGGGATGTCATCCTCTCCACCATGGAGGTTACCCTGTCGCAGGGATCTGCTGGAACAGGGCCCCTTTCAACATCAAAATCTCGTTTCTCTGAGGCTGACTGCGTGGAGATTGAACACCTAGTCTTGGCCAAGAGAGGCTTTTTAGGAAGTGTGATTGATACTCTAATTCAGGCAAGGAAGCCAGTCACTTGTCGCATCTACCATAACGTGTGGAGGACTTACTTGTCCTGGTGTGAGAAGCATGGATATCCTTAAGATGAGGGTATCCAGGATTCTGTCCTTTCTTCAAGATGGTTTGGAGAAGGGTCTTGCCGCTAGTTCCTTAAAAGGGACAGATTTCGGCATTGTCTTGTTGCATAGGAGACTCGCTGAGCCCCCTGACATTCAATCTTTTGTTCAGGCTCTGTCTAGAATCAGGCCTGTCTTTAGACAGTCTGCTCCCCCATGGAGCTTAAATTTGGTCCTTAAGATTTTGCAGAGGGTCCCGTTTGAGCCTATGCTTTCCATTGACATTAAGATTCTGTCCTGGAAGGTTCTCTTCCTGTTGGCTATTGCATCGGCACGCAGAGTATCTGAACTGGCTGCTTTGCAATGTGAGCCCCCTTATCTGGTTTTCATGCAGATAAGGCTGTGCTACGCACTGGTTTGGGGTTTCTTCCCAAGGTGGTTTCTAACCGTAACATCAATCAGGAAATAGTGGTTCCTTCTTTGTGTCCTAACCCTTCTTTCTCTAAGGAGAGGTTACTTCATAATCTGGATGTGGTTTGTGCTCTGAAGTTTTATCTTCAGGCTACTAAGGATTTCAGACAGTGTACATCTCTTTTCGTGGTGTATTCAGGGAAGCTCAAGGAGCAGAGAGCCTTATTACGCTATGTGAAGAACATTGGAATGTGAGGTATTTACAGTAAATACATAGTTAAAACCTTTATTAAATATGAATATTGCATAAATATGCTTTTACATGTTTTCTTGTACTTAACGGCATACAGCTTTTAATGCACTTCTATATATATATCTCCCTATATATATCTCCCTAAAATGGACTTTGCTGTTAGTATTGCCTTCTTTATATCGGACATTGGATGTCACTTGCCACTCCGCTTTGCCTAAACTGCTTATATTGATATTTAAAGCTGCTAACCACTGCTGATTTTCTGAATTTCCTTTTATCGGTTTATATACGTATATCTGGAATTGTGCCTACAATAATCCGGTTTAAGAAGAGTTACATTTGGATTAACCTGTTAGAGACTGGACTTTTTTGCTAGTTTTATTATTATTAATCACTTGCAGTCTCCGGGCACTATATTCAATATCTCTATTATCTTAAGTACCATCAGATTCATTATTACTATAAGACTGTCACAAGACTGTTCTAAGGGATTTACAGTTTTTCCAAGGTTATCTTTATACAGGCTATATCAATATTGAATTGACATTTAACATCATATCTTGGAAATAAGCTCACAAAAGTGTTAATTGTGTAACTAAGGCAAATGGCTCAACAATTCTACTCGATGCAAACTGTGGCCAATTTAGAGGGCAACAGACCAAGTTTAGAAGAGACTTTTGAAAACAAATTGTATTTACTTGATATATGTGATGCCTTTATGTCTATGGAAAGATCATTGATTAATGAATATAAATTATGGTGGGACAAACGTTCACTGGAGAAATATATGTCACTGGCTATGATCCCTAGGGGGCTACGCCTGAGGAAATATCCCACCTTCTTGGTCCCAGATGATAAATTCATCCAAGAATGGAATGTAATACTATCAGAATGTTCACTAAGACTAATGGCACTCATTATCAAACACAAAGATATCAAGCTAGCTGAAGCTAGGGCACACATAGAAGATGTCCAAAAAGATCTCAATACATTTATGGAACATCCAGACTATCCCAAACTAGATGACCTCTTACAGTCCACAGTGGACAAAGCCAAGAAAGAATTGGATACCATCAAGTATAAAAAATATACCAGAGACACTGAGAATTATAAGAATCACAGGGTATATAATTGGAAATCAAAGAAATTTACTAGAAGAAATCAGGGAAACAAAAGAAACAACCAGGGCAAAAAAGATAATAAGACCCCTAAGAAAGTTTCCTTCTCAGATACTGACCATGAGTCCAATGAGGACGATGACCTCCAGGACTTTGTTACTTTTATGACCAGCAAGCAATAATCTGATGAAGATGGAGGTGCATCTAGCCAAATGGCTATATCAGCTGAAACACATATAGCTCCCCCGATCTTGTCAACTCAAGATGCCATACCCTCCACATCAATGAATGAGCCAATGGGCCCACCTGTCTTATCTAAAAACCCAGACCCCCCGAGACCACCTAGGGGTAATAAGTATAAAAAAGCCCAACAAACACCTAAGGTAGACAATAGACACTCAGACAGGGCAGCAGGTTTTTCAGATTGCACAGGGCCAAGAAGAAGGAGGAGGAAGAGGCATACTCAGGCAAGGGCCTCAGAGAGAGCAATACAGGCTACGGAGGGGAAAACAGACCAACAAATACAGGGATCAAACATAATTAATTTATCAAGTGTGACACTGACTAGACCAGAGATAGAAGTCCTCAGTCTGGGCCTAAACTTTGTCCCCTGCTCTAAATTCAATGTGTTTGACACATTGCTTGATATAAACAGGTTTATTCGTGGCTTAACTTTAAAAAAATTCTATAAGGTTAATCCCACTAAAGAAGTGATGACTCCTGATTTAGTTACAACCCCACAACATGATTACTTCAATATAGCTGAAGCAAGTGATTTTCTGAACCTCTATGCATTGGAAAGGGAGGGCTTGAGCGAGCAATGTGGTATTAGTTCACATAATGGCTTTAAGCCCAAATCAGTGTTTTACCCTACACAATACAGGGGCCATGCTCTGGAATCATTTCAGAAACACATGGAGGAAGATCTTATTAAATTAGATCGTGAACAGAAGGTAAGAAAGAACAATCTTACAAGGGAGCAGAGATTGCCCCTAACAAATCTACAAAAGAGAGAGGACATCATAGTCAAACAATCTGATAAGGGGGGCTCCGTAGTGGTGCTAGATCGATCTTATTATATCGAAGAAGCACAAAGACAACTTTGGGACACTGAAGTCTATGTAAAGTTGACAGGAGATACCACACGGCTCTTTGGAGCGCTCCTTTTGGACTTGTTAGATGATGGTAGACATCTTGGTCTAATTGATGATGACACCTTTGAATTTCTTTATGTTAAGAATCCTGTGGTACCTATATTCCATCACCTCCCCAAGGTGCATAAATCCTTGGAGGAGGTGAAGGGACGTCCCAAAGTCTCAGGAATAGGATCACTCCTTGAGAACCTGGGCAATTGGCTAGAATCCCTACTCCAACCTCTGGTATATCAACTAACATCCTTCCTAAGGGATACAAAACATCTATTGAATATACTAAGTGAATGTACATGGGACTGCAATATGGGTTGGCTTACCATAGACGTTGTAGGGTTGTATTCAGCAATCCCCCATGATAAGGGTTTGCTAGCTACTCAATGCATGCTTGATTTGTTTAGTGACTACTCTGCAGATCTGAAAGAATACATTCTCCAGGTCTTAAAATTTTCCCTGACACACAACTATTTTGAGTTTCTAGGAGACTTTTATTTACAAAAACGTGGTACGGCAATGGGGGCAAAGTTTGCGCCAGCCTATGCAAACATTTTCATGGGCTGGTGGGAGCATCAATACATCTATACAGACTCCAACCCCTTTTTTGGTTCCATCATTGGCTATAAACGTTTCATTGACGACCTCCTAGTTGTGTGGTCAGGTACACAGACTGATGGTGAATCCTTCGTTAACTATCTGAACGACAATGAAATTGGACTGAAATTCACCTTTCAATTTGAGAAGACTGAGATTCCCTATTTGGACTTGATCCTAATAGGGCTCCCGGGGGAAAACAGAGTGAGTACCTCACTATATGTTAAGCCCATATCCTCAAATACCTTTCTACACGCGAAGAGCAACCATCCCCGCATACCAGTTATGGTATAGCGAAAGGGCAATTTCTAAGGTTACGACGGAATTGCTCAGAGGAGGTTACTTTTCTAGTAGAAAGCAAAAAGCTTACTAACAAACTGTTAGAACGTGGCCATGACAGTGAAGTGGTACAAAAAGCTCTGAATGATGCCAGTTACAGCAACAGGGAGTTTCTCCTGGAAGTCAGGAGAAGTCCTAAACAAACCAGACATAAACCAACATGTGTGACAACTTACAGTCCGCAATACTACTCTATCTGTAAGATTCTATGTAGAAACTTGCCAATTCTATTGGCGGATGATCTACTGAAGGATGAGGTAATTGATGGTTGTTTTTGCGTGGCAAGACGCAATACTACTATTGGTAACCGAATTTCTCCCTCAATGATCAAAAAGTCTAAACCACAAAGTAGTTGGTTGTCACAAAAGGGACATTACAAATGTGGTAACAGTACTTGCAAGGCATGTGGATACATCACCACAGGTAAGTTTTTCCAATTCCTGGCCACACAGAAGGTGTACTCACTCCTACAATGCACTAACTGTAGGTCCACCTATGTAATCTATATGATTGCATGTTCACTATGTCAGAAACAATATGTAGGATGCACCTCACGTGAGGTCAGGGAGAGGATAAGAGCCAACCTCAACGATATTGAACGAGGTAATGTGACTACTGGAGCTTCCAAACACTTTGTGGAGGAACACAGTAAGGATGTAAGAGGTTTTTCATGGATGGTAGTTGATCAGATAAATAAAAATCCAAGAGGAGGGGATAGATCAAAGGACCTCTTTAAAAAGGAGGTCTTTTAGATATTTACCCTAGGTAGTCGACAACCACTTGGTCTCAATATTGAGACAGACTTAATCAACTACTGGGAATAATTAATGGTTCTGGAATTTAAAACCAATATCTTTACCAAAATTAAGAATAATTTTTCTTAATCGCTCAAGTTTCTCATTTTTTTAATTAATAGAGGGACAGGACACTTCACAGGTATATTCATGTATAGTGAGGTTAAATTTTATTGCAATAAGCTCCTTAGTTATCCTTTCCATCTAGTTAAGTTGGCATTTATTAGCCACAAAATGATGGATTAATAGGATAATAAGGCAGTTAGGTATTACTCCTTCCAAGCCAAAAATCTAGAGGGTATTAATAACCCTTGAAATAGCTCACTAACAATATGCAGTAGCTTCCCCTTTCTGAATCATTAATAATATTATTGTTTATTTAAATCCATTTGTTTTTAGGGTCTCTATTCTAACTCTCATAAACTATTTCACTTGGTCTATTGTATCTAAGCCCCTAATTTTCTAAGAGGCACTCTCCACTGAGGATACCTAAGTACTAAATATAAGGTTAGCTATTTGACAGCCACTAATACATAATTATACAGACATGATCAAAAACAAAATGATTAAGTACATAGAATGATATTAGCTGGTAAGCTTTAATGAGACAGTGTGCTCTGGTCTAGATAGACTTATTTAGAGTTACTACAACAACAGCAAGCTGAGTCTTTTTTGCAAGGGTTAAAATTAGGTTCCATGCTGGTACACAGCTTAATGTGGGAGTTACACCTTAAAAGTCAGGTCATTAGCACATGTAGCCAGGCCTCCTTTCAACTACCAATTACAAGTGAGGTGTGTCTATATAAACTAGAATGGGGCATTAGGGCAACTAACTGTCTATGATTAAGGCTCCATAGGAGCTGAAACGCGTCAGACGCCCCCCCCCCTCAGCCCCCCTCCCCTCACGGCCTTGTTCATAGCCATTTTCTACAGCCTAGTTACACTGAGCTTTCAACTTTTAATAAACTCACCTTGCTTTGAGCCTTCATCTGGACATTCCTTCCTTTACTATATATATATCTATATATGTGTGCATATGTATTTATATGTGTATATATGTCTGTAAATTCATATATACACATATAAAGACATATGTACACATATATAGATGTGTATATATATATATATATATATATATATATATATACACATACATATCCATCTTTAGACATGTATGTGTATGTATCTCAATGTTAAAGCCCTTTGCCTGCCTTTTTTTAACACATGAGACCTCATATCTTTGAGCCATTATAACTTTTGTGCGCAATTTTTTTTAAATAATTTTTATTAGATGGTGTTATTATGAGTGTAACTGTACTTTGTAATGTATTTTTGATGTGTTTTGTGCAACATTTTTGTTTCTGAGGACGCAGTAATCATTCTAGTGTAAATCTCAATTGTGCTCAAGCGATCGTGTTTACTTTCAACTTGTATAACCAATGCAATTTAACCTGCACGAAAACCATCGCGAAAACTCGATATCGTTTGGACGTAAACATTTGTGCTCCACTCGTCATCTGACCCATAATTTGCTAAAATGTTTATGCTGATAGTGCCACTTCACTTTCTGTATAATGCATCCTAAGAATTATTTTGTTTTAAAGCAAAGCTTGTCAAATCCCTTGGGTTAGGAATCTACAACTCGTGATATTTTATTTCTGGCTTGTAGTTTTCTGAATAGTTCTACATACACCTCCATATAAATTCCTTCTTTGGCACTTAAAAATGTGTGTCTGACTATTCTGAGTATTCTGGCTGGCTATTTAAATGTCATATTAATTTGTCAGCACCTGTTTTAAAGTGTTAGATTCAATTTAAGTTGTAAATTATTTTCATCACAGAGCATTGAGTAAATAAAATGCAATTTAGTTTTTAGTTTATTATTGTAAATGTCCCTCTAGATATATAATTCCATGAGAAATTTAGACTTGTCAACAGTCTCCATAATTCACATAATTACCAATAACTCACCAAAAGCAATTACCCTAAAGTAAGACAACAAAAAAGAAAAAAAAAATATTTGGAGTTATCAATTAAAGTCACTCTACTCACACTTTAATCAGGAATTTCATAAACACTTGAAGAAAAACACTACTAATTAGGTACATAAATCAACTTCATAATAATTAAATTTACTTATTATAAATATTATTTATATCTTTGCTCATATAGAATGGGAAAAGGTAACTCTGTTTTGCATCTAGATAAGGGCATATTTTGGCATAGGCAAACAAGGCACTTGCCTAGAGTCGCAGATTGAGTCTCACTACACACACACTGCACTACACATACTGCACTACACAAACTCAAACTACACACTCACCATATATTCACCAAAAAAGGTCACGTTACACACTTGTCAAAAATATTTTCCTGGCGGGGGGGGGACAGCTGAATTTTGAGTGCCCAGGGCAGCACAAAACCTAAATACACCGCTGCATCTAGACGTAAGGGAAGAGAATAAGGAATGAAAGGAGATAAAGATCAAAGGAGATACAGGGAGAGTAAAGGCAAAAAGAAGGGAAAAACTGGGAAGAAGATTCAGGAACTATTGTAAAAGTGAAACCATTAAAATAAGATATTTCAGAGTTATAAAACTCACCATATAAATGTTTAAAATGTTTGTTTTTACTCAGATATTTTTTTTAAATTGGCGTAATTGAGAAAAAAACTGTTGCAAAAGGTATAGATAATATGAATGCACTATTAACAAAAACAATGGTACTATTTTGGTCTCATTTAACAAACTGATCTTCACATATGAAACACGTGTATACTCAACCCTAGAATGTTAACTCTGAATAAATATTATGTACTAACTAACAGCTAGATTACAAGTTTTGGGTTGCGGCTTGCAACGCTGAAAATATGGTATTTTCAGTGTTAAAACAGCACCGCAGCCATTACAAGTCTTGTCGGTATAGGTGTACCGCCCACCTTTTAACCTGTACTGCAACGTCAGTCCCGCACACGTAAAAATGACGTATTTTCATGGGTTACCCATAGCGCTGCTATTACGAGTTTTGCGGTGAGGCTAAAAAGTGAGTGTTACAGCCTAAAACCACAAGATCCATAACGCCATCTAAAATCAGCAGTTTTGAGTTTTACGCTACAAAGCTGTAACATAAAACTCATAACTAAACTGTTACAAAGTACACTAAACACCCATAAACTACCTATTAACCCCTAAACCGAGGCCCTCCTGCATCACAAACACTATAATAAATTTATTAACCCCTAATCTGCCGCTCCCGATGTCGCCGCCACTAATTTTTATTATTAACCACTATTCCGCCGCTCCCCAGCATCGTCACCACTATACTAAAGTTATTAACCCCTAAACCGCCACCCTCCCGCATAAAAAACACTATTTAAATATTATTAACCACTAATCTGCTGTCAGCCCACACCGCCACTATAATACACTTATTAACCCCTAAACCCTTAAGCCCCCCACAACAAAATATACTAAAATAAACTATTAACCCATAAAACAAAATAAACTAATTTAAACTAGTAACCCCTAAACCTAACAACCACCTAACTTTATATTAAAATTACAATTTCCCTAGCATAAATTAAATTAAAACT
Source organism: Bombina bombina (assembly GCF_027579735.1). Taxonomy (NCBI): domain Eukaryota; kingdom Metazoa; phylum Chordata; class Amphibia; order Anura; family Bombinatoridae; genus Bombina; species Bombina bombina. The sequence continues at coordinate 390,019,808 of NC_069504.1, read as the reverse complement.
TACCTGTCAAATGAAAAAAATGGCCTTATGTGGGGCATTGCCCCAAAGATATCAGCTCTTTTACCTTTAAAAAAAAATACAAACACCCTCCCAACAGTAAAACCCACCACCCCCACAACCAACCTCCCCAAATAAAAACCCAAACTCTAAAATAACCTAAGCTAACCATTGCCCTGAAAAGGGCATTTGTATGGGCATTGCCCTTAAAATGGCATTTAGCTCTTTTACTGCCCAGACCCTAAACTAAAAAAAAACCCACCCAAAAAACCCTTAAAGAAAACTAACACTAAACCCAAGACAATCCACTTATAGTTGTTGAAGTCCCGCTTGAAGAATCCATCCAGCCAGCGAAGTCCTCATCCATGCGTCAAGAAGTCTTCATCCAGGCGGCCTATTCTATTTCATCCAGCCGGCAAAGTCCTCATCCATGCAGCAAGATGTCTTCATCCAGACATCCAGCGCGGAACATCCTCTTCATACAATCTCCGACGTAAACTGGAACTTCAATGCAAGTGACCTCGTCCAAGATGGCGTCCCTTGCATTAATATTGGCTGAAAGATTTGAATCAGCCAATAGGAATTAGGGCTGCTAAAATCCTATTGGATTTAAGCAGCTCTCATTCTATTGGCTAATTCGAATTAGCCAATAGAATGAGAGCTGCTTAAATCCTATTGGCTGATTTGAGTAGCCAATAGGATTTTAGCAGTCCTAATTCATATTGGCTGATTCAAATCTTTCAGCCAATAGGAATGCAAGGGACGACATCTTGAATTGCATCCCTTGCATTCAAGATTCAGTTTATTGCGCTGACCGTAAGAAGAGGAGCTCCGTGTCGGATGTCTTCAGGATGGACCCGCTCCGTGCCGGCTGGATGAAGATCAAAGAGGCCGTCTGGATGAAGACTTCTTGCCGCATGGATGAGGACTTTGCCGGCTGGATGAAGATAGAAGAGGCCGCCTGGATGAAGACTTCTTGCCGCATGGATGAGGACTTTGCCAGCTGGATGGATCCTTCAAGCGGGACTTCAACAACTGTAAGTGGATTGTCTTGGGGGTAGTGTTAGGTTTTTTTAAGGGATTTTTGGGTGTTTTTTTTAGTTTAGGGTCTAGCTTGTTGCGATGTGGGGGGCTGGTGGTTTAGGGGTTAATAAATGTAGTATAGTGGCAGCGATATCGGAAGCGGCAGATTAGGGGTTAATAATTTTATTTAGGTAGCAGCGATATCGGGAGCGGCAGATTAGGGGTTAATAACTGTAGGCAGGAATCAGTGATGTCAGGGGCAGCAGATTAGGGGTGTTTAGACGTAGGGTTTATGTTAGGGTGTTAGGTTTAAACAGTATTTTAATTTCCCCATAGACATCAATGTTAGTTTTTTTTCTTGCCGGCTTTCCCCATTGATATCTATGGGGAAATCGTGCACAAGCACGTCTCATCAGCGCTCTGATTGTGTTGCGGTATGGAGCTTAACGCAACCATATCGCATGCAGAAGGCGTATATTTGAGAACTTGTAATAGCAGCACTATAGAAAATTAAATAACGTAACTTTTGTTGCGTTCGTTAATTTCTCTATAGCGCTCAAAACTCGTAATCTAGCTGTAATTTACTAACTAGTTCCTGTACCTTTGTAACACTGTATTCATTTCATGTCCCTATTTAACCTCAGTGTAGTAGTACTTTTTTTTTACTGAGTATGAAAGTATTTTAAAAGTGTTATATGGGAGAGGAAAAATTGAAATGACTGAAGGGGACAAAACAGCAATGTAGATACATTACATTGCCCAATATATGTGGTCAGCCATACTAATTATTGAGTTCAGGTGTTTCAGCCACAACCATTTCTGACCAGTGCATAAAATCCACGTGGAATTATCATAGGATCCTACCTTTGCCACAAGTCAGTTTTGAAATTTCTCCCCTACTAGATCTTCTCGGTCAACTACAAGTGCTATTATTGTAAAGTGGAAGCATCAAGGAACAACAGCACAGCCACAAAGTGATAGAACATGCAAACTCACAGAGCAGTGCTGAAGCACATAATACATAAAAATCGCCTATCATCTATTGCATTATATTCTACATACAGTGGATATAAAAAGTCTACACACCCCTGTTAAAATGTCAGGTTTCTGTGATGAAAAAAAATGAGACAAAGATAAATCATTTCAGAACTTTTTCCACCTTTAATGTGACCTATAAACAGTACAACTCAATTGAAAAACAAACTGAAATCTTTAAGGTAAAGGGAAATAAAAATAAAAAACTAAAATAATATGGTTGCATAAGTGTGAACAACCTTAAACTAATACTTTATTGAAGCACCTTTTGATTTTATTACAGCACTCAGTCTTTTTGGGTATGAGTTTTTCTGCATGGCACATCTTGACTTGGCAAGATTTGCCCATCCTTCTTTGCAAAAACACACTAAATCTGTCAGAATGCGAGGGCATCTCCTGTGCACAGCCCTCTTCAGATCACCCCACAGATTTTGAATTGGATTCAAACCAGTATATTCGGGATATATCGTTGGATACAAAGTTACAACACGCATTTTGTTTCAAAACAACACGCTATTACACCAACACACACCCTGTTAGCCCTGCTCGTTATTGTTCTTTCGTCTATGTCTATTTATTATTAAAACACGTTTCCTTTTGTGTTACTAGTTATTTCCTATTAGTATGTTTTAAGCTATATTCATATATGTACATGGAAAAAGGGATATAAATTATTTTCAATATCTTTCTTACTAGTGATGTATGTCACATATCACTAATTATTAATGGAATCCCTATATACCTTTCAGACTGTTTTATAACCTTCATTCATTTTAGATGGCAATAGTTGTCTCTCATATGTATGTTACTATACCTAGCGCTCATATAGGAAAAGTTATTATAGTGTATTTGGACACTTATGGTTAGAGATAGACAACATGATAACTAGTAATGTAGAGAATATTTTGAGAGACAGGTCATTTTATAAATTCCTTCAGAGTCTAACTGTATTTACAGAAATTCTTGAACTGATTAACCAGAATTACTGGTCTACTGGGTACAGTGATAATGCTGGGGCCATCTTATCTCAATCTTATTTATGTGATACATATGTATCATGTTCATTCCATATTGAGTATCAAAGGAAGCATTTAAATGAAATTGCTTCATTTAACCCTTTGGTGAGGCAGATTGTAGTTCGTGTATCCATCTGCATGTTATGTGTTCATGTGTTGTGCAACAGGAACTGACCGGTTCCATTTTATATCACCAATATGCTCCAATACCCTTGTTCTCAGCTCCCTTGACGTTTCGCCTACATAGATCATTTTGCATTTACACATTGCCACGTATATATGAGAATACTCAACCTACAAATCAAGAATGCTTGAATTTCAATTTTTTTGTTTGTTTTCGGGGGTGTAAAAAGCTTTGTTCCTGCAGACTTTACAACGGCCACATTTGAAGAAGCCTTTTGTTTCTCTGAGCCAAGTTCTATTTCTTGGTACACTGAAGTGACTTCTTATTAGGATATTATTTAAATCTTGTGACCTCATATTTGTAATCAAAGGGTTTATAGTGATCACATGTGATAGGTCTGGGTCGTCTCTGAGAACATGCCAATGTTTCTTAAAGATTTGGCGAATTTAATTGTGGCTTTCATGGAATGTTCCTATTATTCTGACATTCTGTTTCTGTTCTTGTTTTTGTCTATAGGTCTTCTTGGTGTCATTTAGGAGTGATCTTCTATCCAATTCTTTCGCTCTTTGATATGCCTTCTTCAAACTTTGATTAGGATAGCCCCTTTCTCTGAATCTTTTTCTCAATTCTTGGGCATCATTTTCGAAATCTTCTTCTGTGCTGCAGTTTCTCTTTGCCCTTAAGTACTGCCCAGTTAGTATTCCCATTTTCTGGCTTTTTGAGTGAAAACTGTTCCATTGTAAAAGACTGTTAGTGGCTGTGCTTTTTCTATATAGTTTAGTATTCAGGGAACCATCACTTTCTTTCTGGATCATCAGATCCAAAAAGGATATACCTACTTCATCCACTGTGTAGGTATATCTCATCCCATATATATTATTAATGAGCCATTCCATAAAACTTATTAACTCATTTCTTGATTCAGACCACAGAATCAACACATCATCAATATAACGGATGTAGAAGTCAATGTAATGCATATATGGGTTTTCATCTTCATTTAATATGCTGGTTTGTTCTATCCAGCCCAGAAAGAGGTTGGCGTATGTGGATTCACAACAGGTGCCCATTGCAGTACCTCTCTTCTGCAGATATGTTTTATTGTTAAATAAGAAGATTGTGTTTTAGCACAAATTCTTTCAAATCCACAACAAAATCATCATGTGCATTGCCCCTTGGATGTTTTCATTCACAAATTATGCGTAATGTTAGAATACAGGCTTTCTACATCAATACTAACTAGTAGTGTGCCCTTATTAATTGTAATGTTCTCTAACTGTGTTAAGACATTGTTCGTATCTTGAACATATGAGCTCAGTTTATGTACAAAACCCCTTAGTTTTTTTATCCAAAATGATACTGACTTTTTCTGTCAGACAGCCATTGCCTGACACAATCGGTCTGTCTGGTGGGTCTATCTGGTTTTTGTGGATCTTGGTGTTTTATTACTCATGAATAAAAATTCATCTTTTGGGATAAGTTTTTCATTAAAGCCCCTATCCAACATTGCTATAAGTTCTTGTGTGGATTTTTCTGTTGGGTCTGAAGTACTGTAATTACACTGTAGTTAGCTTCATTATCAAGTATGTCTTTACACATTTTCAGGTACTTCTCATTGGACATAATTACAGTATTTCCACCCTTATCAGCATTTTTCACTATGATACTAGGATTATTTTTAAGTTAACTTAGAGTTATTCTTTCCTTAAAGGTTAAGTTCTTTTTAGTTTTACTGTTTTCATTTAATGATTCTAGTTCAGTGGTTACTAGTGAAACAAATTTCTCTATCGTTGGATATTTTTAAATCATAGGCATAAAAGTACTTTTGTCTTCTACTATACTTTGTGTTGCTTCACTTTGAGAATTTTCATTTAATAGTTCTAGTAAGGTATTGATCATATAACGATCCTCTTCCTCTATCCCCAACTCATTAAATTGGTTTCTATTTATAGTCTTATGATATTTATGTAATGCCAATTTTCTGGCAAACAAGTGTGTATCTTTGACCCAGTTGCATTTGACATATTGTGCTATTGGTATAAAAGACAAACCTATAGCTAATAGTGTGTGATGTTCCTTACTTAGTTCGACCCCAGCTAGATTGATTATTTGAAAATGATCCTCTTTTATTTCTGTTTGTTGAGTGGTTTGCTTTTGTTTTGTTGCCTTGTCCTTATAGTTATTTTTGCAGGGAATAGATATTTCTCTAAAAAAATCCTAATAATAGCAGGTTCACTTAGGGGGATGGGGCGCCCACTGTTGTTACTTGTGTCTGTTCCTCATCTGATGTGTCTGATTCTGTTGCTAATCTGTCTGAATTTTTAGTCATTCTCTTTTGGTTCTCTACAGTGTGCTTTGGGTTCCTTCTTTTATAGTTGGATTATAGATATTACCCTTTATTAGCATATGAGCCTACCTAGGTTTAAATTGGTGATACATTAAATTGGAAAGTTGTTTAACCTCTTAAGGACCAGGGCTGTTTTAACACTTTTGTGGTGTTTGTGTTTAGCTGTAATTTTCCTCTCTCTCATTTACTGTTCCCATACAAATTATATATTGTTTTTTTCAGGACAAGAGGGGCTTTCTTTACATACCATTATTTGTTTCATGTCATATAATTTACTTTTAAAAAAATAATAAAATATGGTGAAAAAGTGAGAAAAAAAACAGGTTTTTTTACTTTTCCTTGAAAAATCTTTTATTCATCTACAAAAACTAATGAAAAAAATGCTAAATAGATTCAAAATGTTGTCCTGAGTTTAAAAACACCCAGTGTTTACATGCTTTTTTTGCAAGTTATAGGGCTATAAGTAGAGAGAAAGCGGTAGTGCCGCTCCAGTAATCTTACAAGCAGGTGAAGGTCCGGAAGCACGCCACTGGATAGGGGAGGAGTGGAGCCAGGCAGAGCAAATAGCGGTGGACAACCGCAGACGTAGACATAAAAGAAGAGTGCCGGCTACTAGCAACAGTGAAATGAGAAAAACAGCTGAGCCCCTCCATCTTGTGTTTTGTAACCGTTTGCTCTTTGCTGTTTTATGGATTAATAAAAGACTCATTTCACTGTTGCTAGTAGCCGGCACTATTCTTTTATGTATAGGGCTATAAGTACAAGTAGAACATTGCTGTTTCAAAATATATATTTTTAAAATGTATCAATAGTGACATTGTAACACTGTCACAAACATAATAATTGGCTGTTACTATCTGCCTCACATGTCTGGCAGATAGTAACAGCTGTATTTTGGCAGAAGCGATTTCTGATCACTCCCACTGCTCATTTTAAGCCATGACGGTTCAGGACCGTCATCAGTCCTCAAGGGGTTAAAATGACATGCCCTATCTGAATTATGAAAATTTATTTTGGACTAGACTGTCCCTTTAAAAAAAAATTATAATATTTAACCATATAGAAATTCCAAAGATCACAAATTCTGAGAAAACTGTATCCAATTTGTTCAATTCTGTGAATGATGGTCATTGTTAAACATTTGCAAGTGGAAATCTAGGTACCTCTATTGTTTATTTATGTTACTAGCTAGAGATCTATTGAGACTGAAAATACATTCATCAGAGTGTGTCATTTAGAAACTTGTTTCAGAGCCTGTGGTATGTATGTGGTAGGTACCCATGGGGACCAGGAGCATTGGCAAGGAGTACTCCAGCACTTGCCCTTTCAATATTTTTTCCTAATGTAGCTAATGTAAACATTCAAGGTATTACAGAAATAAGTGTTTCTCACTTCTATCTCCAGACCTGATTGTATTCTAACAGACCAGATTGTATTCCCCTGTTCTTCTGATCAGCTGCTCACTCAGTATGAATGACTCACCTGTATTCAGGTAGGGAAATTCTTAGAATCTGGCTCTAACACATTCCATTAAGTCCAATTCATATTTTGTAGATGACAATATCATTTTTATAATTAGAAATATCTGTTTTAAAACTTTTAGGATCCTTTAATTTTGTTATAATGCTTGGATATGATTTTAAGCAAAAAAAAATATTCTAAGTTTTAATCGCTACCTGTCTTTTTTTAATTGAACACAGTTGAGTAGATGGATGTAAAACAAACATGAGAATTTTTGGACATTTCCTCAAAGTGCTGTTCACTTTGAGGTTAGAGGTAATTGACTCCTGCATATCATGAAAGCAGTGCTGTCTTGCACTTCCAGCTGATCTGAAAGGCTTGTTAATATAATACCATAAGCTCAGTATAGTAGGAAAGCTCAGCTAGCAGTATCAAAGAAAATATGACAACAATTAATTTCTTTTATGTGTTTTCTTTTTATGTCCTAGCAGAAAAAAAGGGTAAGGTTGCTGGTATTGCCGTAGGAAGTCTTTGATACTTGTGTTACTGTAACTACTTGCATACAATACCTTCATACAGTTAAACTTTAAGCCAGATAATTGAGTGCTTATGTTTCAGTCCCACTGCCCATGTTTTGCCTCCCATCAGGGAAATTTCTAATGCTTGTTTACATAAGTGGATTATATGCAATAATGAGCTTGCCTCAATCCCCTTTTCACAGTGGTCTTAGGACAATGTATTACAGAGTAAATAAAAAGCATGTTTTTAGGATAAAATAGTAATGTAAAAGTAAATCTTTCTTATTCTGGTAGGCTTAATGGGTTAAGATCATATTCATTGTTTCCCCTTTCCTTTTCTCTCTCCCCCTCCTCTGTTTTTCTTGCTCTCCTCACTTCCCTGTCTACTGGGAGGCGATGACGGTTGCTATGGACAACCTATGTTCCCTAGCAACAAGATGTCTGTAAATATGATGGAAAATATTCCACTTATATTCACTGTTTGTTTAATTATTGTGTGTTTAAAAAGTATAGTTAAGCAATATTATGCAATATGGTACAAAAACATCTTACTATTAATAGATTATCCTCAAAGAAAGATACTATAAGTAATATAGGACATTTTCATCCTTAGCTCTAATTTTAAGTTGTGTGTGTGTGTTTCATCAAAAGATTGTGGATATAGAATAATTCCCTAAATAACTGCTGCAATGCTAAATATATTTGCATGCAAAAAAAATGTTTTATAAGAATAAAACTGTAATTATATTAGCATATATGTGCTGATTTGTTGTCTTAGAGACAATACTTAATAAAAGCTTTTAAAGATAGATATAAATGAGATTATGAACAGATCAAGCAACCACTGTTAGGCAATTATTTAGCTGGATATATATTTTTTGCAACAAGTTTACCTCAGTCATTGCAAACCCTCATAATGTGAAAGAAACATTTTCAGTACTTTTTGAGATATTTAGAAAAAAATGAACACTTGCAATACAGTCTTATGAGGATTTTAAAAGAGCTGCAGTAAAAGCTTCTGTGCTGATCTGTAATTAAATCTGATTAAAAAGCAAGCAGTAAGTCCTAAGATATAAAGCTTTAACTCTTTGAGTGCTAACGACAGCTCTGAGACGTCGCAAATTGTCCCAGTCAGGTGCTGATGACGACTCAGAGCTGTCGCTAGCACTCACCAAACTTGAGGGCAATCTGGGGACTCCCACCCCAGGGCTTCACGATTTGCGTGGTGAGGTCACACGCTATGGCTTAATGACGTCACAGCGCAACTTTATTTAAAATTAACAATGGACAATATAAGGAAATTGAGCATGCTGTTTAGAAGCCTGTATCTCAGGCACCTAAGCAGCTACAGACCCACAAGACCCACCGTTGGAAAGGTAATCACCTAATGTTTCCAACAGTATAAATCTTGGGGATCTGGAAAAAAAGTAAAAAAGTAAAATTATTTTAAAAAAGTAATAAAAAATCCAGTTTAGCACCCAAATTGGAAATGGCTTAGCAGCCAAAGGGTTTGGTGATATTTAAAAAAAAATCATGTAAAATTAAAACAGCCACATTCAATTTTATGAACGTGCCCAGTTGCCATTCCAATACCAGATACATTCTATATTGATTTTATGAGTTATTAAGAATTTTATTTTCTTTGGAAGTTATGTCAACGTGTATTATATTTATAAATAAAGTTTGATTTCAGAATTCCTCTGATGAATATTTTTTGCTACTGTCCTGGTCAGACTGACTGACTGACCCAAAATGTAAAAAACAACCCCAGACTAAATGGTATATATTAACCTTAGTGGATTCATTAATAAATACCTAAAGGGTAAATTTATTAAATGGTAAGCGGACATGATTCGCTATAGAGAATCATGTTCACTCAACATCACTATATGCCAACAGCATATGCTGTCAGCATTTATCATTGCACAAACATTTCTAGTGAAATGCTTGTGCAATGCCACCCCCTGCTCACTGGCGGCTGGTCGTCCACTAGCAGGGGCTGTCAATCATCCCAATCATAAAAGGTGGTGGGCAAGTTAAGAAGCAGCGTTCTTATGACCACTGCTTCTTAAAGGGCAAGTCAACTTAAAAATTATTATAACTTCTTTAGATTATGTAAGTAACAAGATTTACAGCAAACTGTAGCCCAATTTGGATACAAAAAAAAATTTGCAAGCAGAAACACTTACTTTTCCTACTCTGGCCATTTTGTAATGGTCACCTGACCTCTCCTTTCCCTGATGTCACCCAAACAGAAATTCCAGATTCAACTAAGGGAACTAAGGGATCCTTGATGAAAACAGCCCATTGCACATGCGCAAAAGACGTGCACGCCCGGTATCGATACAAATCCCTTAGTTGAAGCTGGAATTTCTGTTTGGGTAACGACAGGGAAAGGAGGTGTCAGGCGGCCATTACAAAACAGCCGGAGTAGGAGAAGTAAGTGTTTTTATTTGCAAAGTATTTATTGAACCAAATTGGACTACAGTTTGCTGTAAAACTCATTACTTACATAATCTAAAGAAGTTATAATAATTTTTGGGTTGACTTGCCCTTTTACTTCTGTTTCAGGTGAGCCTGAAACGATGAGCTTCCGAAGCAACATCCACTGCTTAATAAATGGAGCCAAATGTGTTAAGACAGGTATGATAGAATTAAGAGTATAGGAAAAGTAAACAGGAAAATGAAAATTGTTTTGTTTTGTTTATTGCATGGCTTAAAGGGCCACTAAACCCAAAATCTTTCTTTCATGATTCAGATAGAACATACAAATTTAAACAACATTACAATTTACTTCTATTATTTATTTTGCTTCATTTTTTAGATATCCTTATTTGAAGAAAAAGCAATGCACATGGGTGAGCCAATCACATGAGGCTTCTATGTGCAGCAACCAATCAGCAGCTACTGAGCATATCTAGATATGCTTCTCAGCAAAGAATATCAAGAGAATAAAACAAATTAGATAATAGAAGTAAATTAGAAAGATGTTTAAAAATGCATTCTCTTTATAAATCATGAAAGAAAAAATGTGGGTATCATGGCCCTTTAAGTACAGACAAATCCATAATAAAGATATTTTGTATAAATAGCTTGTTTTTAATAACACATTATCTGTGTCTATAACTAACCAAGACATGTGCCCTCTATGTAATGCTATTATAAAATGCAAAACTCCCAAATAGATTACCATTCGGACTGAACATCCCAGAGTCAAGCCCAACTCAACATTTTATTATTTTTTTATAGTCTTGTGTTAAAGCTTAGACTAAAAAATCCTAAATTTACAAATGCATTCATAGTTAATTTTGAGCATGGTTTAAGGCAAGCAAATTTGTAGTAAAGATAATTTGCACAGAATCTTTGCTTATAAACACATTAAACCCATGTCTATGGTGTACTGACACTTCTTTATGTTATTTTTTGCAAAGAAAGAATACCTCAAGCAAGAATGAGAATGACCAAAACTTATAAAAATACTCACAGCTCATGTAGCATAAGTTTGTACGTAAAGGTACACTGAACCCAATTTTTTCTTTCATGATTCAGATAGATCATTCAATTTTAAGCAACTTTCTAATTTACTCCTATTATCAATTTTTCTTCATTCTCTTGCTATCTTTATTTGAAAAACAAGAATGTAAATATAGAATCCGGCCCATTTTTGGTAAAAAACCTGGGTTGTTCTTGCTAATTGGTGGATTAATGCAATAAACCAATAAACAAGTGCTGTCCAGAGTCTGAACCAAAAATTGACTGGCTCCTTAGCTTAGATGCCTTCTTTTTCAAATAAAGATAGCAAGAGAATGAAGAAAAATTGATAATAGGAGTAAATTAGAAATCAGCCAATAGGATTGAGCTCACATTCTATTGGCTATTCCAATCAGCCAATAGGATTTTCTCAACCTTAATTCCGATTGGCTGATAGAATTCTATCAGCCAATCGGAATCTAAGGGACGCCATCTTGAATGGCGTCATTTAAAGAAACATTCATTGTTCAAGAAGACGTCGAACGAAGAGGATGCTCCGTGTCGGATGTCTTGAAGATGGAGCCGCTCCGCGCTGGATGGATGAAGATAGAAGATGCCGTCTAGGTGAAGACTTCTGCGGGCTTGGATGAAGACTTCGGCCGCTTGGATGAAGACTTCTGCCGGCTTCGATGAGGACTTCTCCCGGCTTCTTTGAGGATGGATGTCGGATCTTCAAAACTGTAAGTGGATCTTCAGGGGTTAGTGTTTTTTTAAGGGTTTATTGGGTGGGTTTTAGTTTTAGATTAGGGTTTGGGCAGCATTAGAGCTAAATGCCCTTTTAAGGGCAATGCCCATCCAAATGCCCTTTTCAGGGCAATGGGGAGCTTAGTTTTTTTAGTTAGGTTTTTATTTGGGGGGGGGGGTTGGTTGTGTGGGTGGTGGGTTTTACTGTTGGGGGGTATTTGTATTTTTTATTTACAGGTAAAAGAGCTGATTTCTTTGGGGCAATGCCCCGCAAAAGGCCCTTTTAAGGGCTATTTGTAGTTTATTGTAGGTTAGGGGGGGGTATTTTGGGGGGGTATTTTTATAGGGCTCTTAGATTAGGTGTAATTAGTTTAAATCTTTGATAATTTATTTTTTATTTTGTGTAACTTAGTGTTTATTTTTTTTGTTATTTTTTGGAACTTAGTTGTTAGTTTTTTGTAACTTTGTAATTTTTTATTGTAGATTTAAATTATTTGAGTAGGGTTAGGTGTTTAAATATATAATATAGTTAATTTAATTTGTAGTTTAATGTAATTTAGTATAATAGTTAGGATAGATTAATTAATAGTTTAATATAGTTTAATGTAATTGTAGTATAATAGATAGGGTAGGTTAATTAGTAGTTTAATATAGTTTAATTTAAATCTAAAGGTAAGTTTAAATTTATTATAAGATAGGGATGAGTTAATATTTAATATAAAGTTAGTGGGTTGTTAGGTTTAGGGGTTAATAGTTTAATTTAGTTTATGGCGATGTGGGGGGCTGGCGGTTTAGGGGTTAATAGGTTTATTAAGGGGAAGTGATGTGGGAGGCCAGAGTTTTAGGGGTTAATAACATTATGTAGGTGGCGGTGGGGTCCGGGAGCGGTGGGATAGGGGTTAATAAGTTTATTAGAGTTGCGGTGGGCTCCTGGAGCGGCGGAATAGGGGTTAATAACTTTATTTAGTTGTGGTGGGGTCCGGGAGTGGCGGGATAGGGGTTAATAAGTTTATTAGAGTTGCAGTGGGCTCCGGGAGCGGCGGGATAGGGGTTAATAACTTTATTTAGTTGCGGGGGGTCCGGGAGCGGCGGGATATGGGGTTAAACAGTTTAGTATAGTGGCGGTGTTTAGTGACAGGATACAAATAAAGCTGTGAAAAAGCCAAAGAGCAGTGAGATCGATGACTGTTAGTTAACAACAGTCCGCTGCTCATCGCCCCATACTTGGTGCGTGACTTTTTGACAGCTTTTTATATAAATATGGAGAGCATATTCAAGTCTGCGGCCGCGATGTAAGGCGATGTCAGGCGAGCATATTGGTGCTGTCGAATGCAGCACAGTTGACAGCTTGAAAAGTCGGCCTCATACTATAGGCTAAGTTGTATATTGTTATTGCACATACAAATAGCAGATATTTAGCTACAAATAACACTAAAAAGAGTCAGCATATAGCTAGTAATTTCACATAGAGAGATGAGTTTAGTGAACAGCAAGAAAGTATATTCAGTTAGATTACGAGTTATGCGCGCTATAGGGAAATTAACGAACGCAACAAAAATTGTGTTATTTAACCCCCTATAGCGCTGCCATTACAAGTTTTCAAACAGCCGGCTTGTGTGTGCGATTTAAGCTTCATACCGCACAAAATTCCAGCGCTGTTTTGATGTGCTCGTGCACGCTTCCCCTATAGACATCAATGGGGAGAGCGGGTCAGAAAAAAGTCTAACACCTGCGATCGCGGAAAGAAAAGCTCATTGATGTCTATGGGGAAAAAAAACTAACCTAACACCCTAACATAAACCTCACGTCTAAACACCCCTAATCTGCCCCCCACCGACATCGCCGTCACCTACCTACAGTTATTAATAAAGTTATTAACCCCTATTCCCCTGCACCCCAACATCGCCCACACTATAATAAATCTATTAACCCCTATTCCACCGCTCCCCAACATCACTGTAACTAAATTAAACTATTAACCCCTAAACCTCTGGCCTCCCACATCACTACCACTAAATAAACCTATTAACCCCTAAACCGCCAGCCCCCCACATTGCAACAACCAAAATTAAACTATATTAACCCCTAAACCTAACCGTAGCCCTAACCCTAACATAACCCTAACACCCCCTTACTTTAAAATAATTAAAATATAGCTAAATTAAACTTACAATTATTAACTAAATAATTCCTATTTAAAATTAAATACATACTTACCTGTGAAATAAAACCTAAGCTAGCTACAATATAACTAATATTTATATTGTAGCTAGCTTAGGTTTTATTTCTATTTCACAGGTAAGTTATTTACTAACTACATAGTTAAAAGAAATTCAAATTTACCTGTAAAATAAAACCTAAGCTGCCTTACACTAAAACCTACCATTACAAAATATAATAATATTCCTATTTATAAAACCCTTTAAAAAAAAACACCCAAAAATAAAAAAAACCTAATCTATAATAAACTACCAAGGGGCCTTAAGAGGGCCTTTTGTAGGGCATTGCACTAAAGTTAACAGCTCTTTTGCTACCAAAACAAAACAAAAAACCCTAACAGTATACAGCCCCCCACCACCCAAACCCACCAAATAAAAATAAAGTAAAACCTAATCTACCCATTGCCCTGAAAAGGGCATTTGTATGGGCATTGTCCTTAATAGGGCATTTAGCTCATTTGCTGCCCAAGCCCTAATCTAAAAATAAAAACCCACCCCAAAACGAAAAATATACATTACACAAAATAACAAACAAATTATCAAAAATAATAAAAATTATTCCTATTCTAATACCCATTTAAAAAAAACACCCCAAAATAATAAACTACCAATAGCCCTTAAAGGGACATACTCATATGCTAAATCACTTGAAACTGATGCAGTATAACTGTAAAAAGCTGACAGGAAAATATCACCTGAGCATCTCTATGTAAAAAAGGAAGATATTTTACCTCACAATCTCCTCAGCTCAGCAGAGTAAGTTCTGTGTCAAAAGTTATACTCAGCTGTTGCCCAGCTGCAGGTAAAACAAAAAATGAAGAAATTAAGAAATGAACAGCAGCCAATCAGCATCAGCAGTGCTGAGGTCATGAACTCTTTTACTGTGATCTCATGAGATTTCACTTAACTCTCATGAGATTTCATAGTAAACTTCATATAAACTGAATTGGGAAATAACATGAGAGTGCACGAGGCTCAACTCCTTAGCTGTCCCGGGACAGACATACTGATTTGCTGCTTAGAAGTCCTTTACAATGGGATGTGGCTACTGATAAAATTTTGAAGTAAAATATCTTTCTTTTTTACATAGAGATGTTCAGGTGATATTTTCTAGTCAGCTTTTTATAGCTATGCTGCATCACTTTCAAGTGTTTCAACATTTGGGTATTATGGCCCTTTAAAAGGGCCTTTTGTAGGGCATTGCCCTAAGTTAAACAGCTCTTTTACCTGAAAAAAAAGACCCACTAACATTACAAACCCCCATCCCCCCCCCAAACCCACAAAATAAAAAATACTATCTAAAAAACCTAATCTACCCATTGCCCTGTAAAGAGCATTTGTATGGGCATTGCCCTTAAAAGGGCATTTAGCTCTTTTGCTGCCCAAACCCTAATCTAAAAAAAACCTTAAAATAACCTAACACTAACCCCCGACTATCCACTTAGTTTTTGAAGTCCGGCTTGAACGATCTTCATCCAGGCTGCGAGAAGTCTTCATCCAGACGGCCTCTTCTATCTTTATCCAAGCGGCGAGAAGTATTCATCCAGGCGGCCTCTTCTATCTTCATCATCCAGATGGCGAAGTCCTCATCCAGGCGGCAAGAAGTCTTCACCCAGGCGGCCTCTTCTATCTTCATCATCCAGGCGGTGAAGTCCTCATCCAGGCGGCAAGAAGTCTTCATCCAGGCGTCCTCTTCTATCTTCATCCAGACGGCATCTTCTATCTTAATCCCGGCGACACGGAGCGGGTCCATCCTGAAGACATCCGGCGTGGAGCATCCTCTTTATACGGTCGCCGCTGTACACTGAATCTTCAATGCAAGGGAGCCATTTCAAAATGGTGTCCCTTGCATTCCTATTGGCTGAAATCAGCCAATAGGATTTAAGCAGCTCTCATTCTATTGGATGATGAATTCCATTTTTTCAGCGTTAAAACACGAACGCACAACTCGTAATCTAGGTGTCTGTCAGTTAGCCCATGAACAGAGTGTACTTAAAAAGCTAATAAACTCATCTACAAAAATAATAGTAATATTCCAGTAGGCAGCTTTTAGCCAGAAATTCCATAGTCAGTGGAAATATAGACAGCCAGTAATACCGCTCTATTTCCCCGCCCGCTTTGAATACCTCTGGCTCAAAACTCCCCTACTTCAACTTGCATACTCAATCGTTTCAATAGCCAGAAAGCGTTCTAGCTAAAACATGGGGGGAAATGGCTGTATTGGCACATTAGGAGTTATTGACTGCTGTGGCACTGTCTTCACCCACCTAGAAGCACCAGAGTTCAAGGAGTATATAATTTCTGCTTAAAGTGTCCGTCTATTTTCTCCCCTTTAATGTGTTCCCAATTACCTGTTGTATCTGTTGAAGTGTATTCAATTGTTTACAAATAGCTCTGCAATAATTAGGTATAAGCTATAGAAGCAGCAGAAATCAACCTCTTGGGGGGTTGAAAGAGAACCCAGGGTGTGTTCCTGCAACTTTTTTGGAAACAGTAAACTCTTATCAGCTGCTTGCCTGAGTACATTTTCTTTAAAAAAAAAAAAGGTTGAATGTGTCCCCCTAAGATTATATGATTTTATTTGAAACTAGGAAATTATGGGCCAGATTACGAGTGGCAAAAAGAGGTTTATCACAGGTTGTGATGAGAGTGGGAAGTGATGTCACCAGATTGGGGGCGGGGCTTAGGTCCATTTGTCTTTGTCGCAGTTGCTTAGTGAAATCAATGCTACCAGATGTGTGTTTCCATGCTCTTCAATAAAATAGAGTTGTACCATCGTTGCTGTGTCCTGCATGTGTCCTGCAACTCATGACATGGTGTCAGAAGTGGGATGGGCGCAGCATGCCCGATGCACACGGTGTAACTGTGCCCATGATCAAAGTGTTATATGCCCTGCTAAAGACAAAAGATGTAGAAAATGTAACAGGATGGGCCGTTTTGAAGTGGTGTGTAAGACTGAATATATTAAGGAGATCCAGGTGGATAGCAACCAGGAGGGTCAAGAAGTGTCCATTGTGTGGTCTGTTGTTGAACGGCCAGGTTCAGAAGATGATTGGAGTGTTACTCTTACTGTAATGGGAGCCAAAGTTGCCTTTAAGATTGACACAAGAGCAGACATCACTGTAATGTCTCTTGCAGCATTCATGAAACTGCCTCGACAGCCCCAGCTGGCGAAAGTTACAACAAAAGTCCATAGTCCTGGTGGCCGCATTGATTGTGCGGGGAAATTTCTTGCTAGCTGCGTGTACAAGTAAAAGAAATTCACCATGTGGGTGCATGTGATTAGAGGTCAGTGTGTTAACAACTTAATGAGCAGAAAAGCAGCCTGTGGTTTGGGCCTAGTAGCCAGAGTGAATGAAATCTCAGAAGATATGCTTGGTGAATTGGGCCTACTGAATTGCAACCCAGTCCTTATATCACTTAAAGGTGACGCAGTCCCATACAGCACTACCACTCCCCGTAGAATTCCGTTCCCGCTCATGCCTCAAGTGGAGATGGAGCTTCTGCGTATGAAGAATATAAGGGTTATTGAAGAAGTTGTTGAAGCAACTGACTGGTGTGCCTGTTGCGAACAAAAACTGGAAGGTACGCATATGCATAGACTTGAAAAGGCTGAATGAGGCAGTGAAGAGAGAGAGATATGTGCTGCCGACACTTGAAGACATAGCTCCGAAATTGGCGGGGGCTAAGTTCTTCTCTACATTGGATGCTTCTAGCGGCTTCTGGCAGATACCTCTAGATCCAAAGTGCCGCAAACTGACTACCTTCATTACACCGGTAGGTCGGTTTTGCTTTTGCAGACTCCCCTTCAGGATATCCTCTGCTCCTGAAATCTTCCAAAGAGAAATGAGTTCTATCCTAAGAGACCACGTGGGCACGGCAGTCGTCATGGACGACATCTTAGTGTATGGGTCTACATTGGAGGAACATGATCAGCGATTGAGCTGTGTGCTGCAGACTATCAGAGAGTCCGGGCTGAAGCTAAACAAAGAGAAATGCCATTTTAGGAAAGCTGAGTTATGTTACTTTGGGCATATCATCAATGGGGATGATATCAAGCAAGACCCCGAGAAAATTTGTGCTATTGAACAGATGAAAAGTCCTTCTGATGTACATGAGCTGAGACAAATATTGGGCCTTGTAAATTATGTAGGCAGGTTCCTTCCAGATTTATCCACAATACTACACCCTATCACAGAGTTGCTAAAGAAAGATGTTGCCTGGGTCTGGGGACCTTCACAGGAAGAATCTTTTATGCAGGTCAAGTCCCTGCTGGGGTCTGCCCCAGTGTTGGGGTTCTACGACCCTTCCAAAAAGACTGTGGTTAGTGTTGATGCGAGCAGTTATAGATTAGGGGCCGCCCTCCTGCCGCTGAATGAAAACAAACTACAGCCCATCGCCTACTGTTCCTGCACACTGATGGCGGCGGAGTCAAAATACGCTCAAATTGAAAAAGAATGCCTGGCCACAGTTTGGTCCTGTGAGCGCTTTCAGTGTTACCTAGTGGGTTTAGAGAAATTTAGTCTGGAGACTGATCATAAACTGCTAGTCCCTCTAATCAACTTCTATGATATTGACAAAACACCCCTAAGATGCCAGAGACTTCTAATGAGGCTGCTCAGGTTCTACGTTCAGGCAGTGCAGGTGCCGGGGAAACAACTGGTTGTGGCGGATACACTGTCCAGCCTTCCACTGGCTGCTGCTGAAGAGTCTTCAATGGAATCGGATGTGAAAGTGTATGTAGATTCAGTTCTGGCCTCTAAGTCCATTTCTTCAGGGAAACTAGAACAAATAAAGAAAGAGACATATTTAGATACAGACCCTCAAGAAGTTATAAAGTACATAAAAGAAGGTTGGCCCAAGAGTCTGGCAGCCTGGATGTCTTTAAGTTCTTACCAGTCAGAGAGGTTGCAGCTCATGGAGCTGGATGGGTTGGTGCTGTTCCAGGACCGTATTGTTATTCCTGTCAGCATGAGGCAGGAGATGATAAACAGGATTCACGATGGCCACTTAGGCATTACAAAGTACAGAGAAAGGGCAGCTACGGCTGTATGGTGGCCTGGGATCAGTTCCGACATTGCAAGTCATGTGCCTTTTGCCGGGAACTCCGGCCTACTCAGAGAAGGGAACCCTTGATTTCTACTCCGCTGCCTGTAGGCCCGTGGCAGAAAATAGCTGCTGATTTGTGTGAACTGCACGGGAAAAAGTTCCTAGTCGTGGTCGACTACTATTCCAGGTATTTGGAAATTGCACCTTTGAATGAAATCACAAGTCAAGCCGTTATCACTCGCCTCAAGAGCTTGTTCGCCCGGTGGGGCATACCAATGGAGTTGGTGAGTGATAACGGAATGCAGTTCGCTTCAACAGAGTTCATTTCTTTCAGCAGAGAATATGATTTTATACATTCCACGTCAAGTCCACATTACCCGCAGGCTAATGGAATGGCTGAATGGGCAGTTCAAACAACAAAATTCATTTTGAAGCAATCTGAGCCGTACCTGCCCCTCTTGTCCTATAGGGCGACTCCCATTCAAGCCACGGGGTTTAGCCCGGCACAGCTGATGCTAGGACGCCAGATTCGCACCACCTTACCCTCTGTGGGTTCCTTCCATCCAACTAGCTCTATTCCTCGGGACAAAGTCCTTAGGAGGGATGAAGAGGCAAAAAGGGACTATCGATTCTTCTACGCCAGGAGACATTCTGTGAGGTCTTTGCAGGAGCTGAATGCGGGGCAAAGTGTCAGAATTAAATTGGATGATGAGAAGAAATGGAAGACGCCTGCTACGGTAATTGTACGCTCTCCAGAACCAAGGTCTTATGTAGTCCTTACTGATGGAGGGACAGTTACACGCCGTAATCGAAAACATCTTCAGCCTGTACCTGAGAGTTTGGAAATGGATGCCTCAGTACCACCGCCGGTGGGATCCCCTGTTTTAAAAGGTGTGCCTTCCCCTCAGCAAAATAGAGCTATATATAATCATATCGATATATAGGTATATATATATATATATATATTGTACCAAAATACCATCAGATATATGTAGAAATATGTATTTTTGAATAAATAGAACATATTCTGTTATTTGAAGAACATTCGAATGTGAGATATTAATATTTTCATGTAGGGTTAGCGCACATGAAAATATGGATCGGGAGACTATTTTAATGCAATTGCGAAATATTTTTTGTGAGTTAGCACGTGAGCAAAAACTTTTTACTTTAAACTTGCAATACTAATGCTACTCAATGCACGCAAAAATCTTACTCCTAGCGGAGTTAGCAAGTGAGCAGCCCAATGTGTTTTTATGCAGACTATTGATTTCAGTACTGTGCATGAGTTGTTAGTAAAAGTCTAGTTACTTTGGTTCACCACATGATGTAGCTAAGTACATATGAAGTATTTGTTTGTTGTGCAAAAACTGTGCAGCGAACATAGTTTAAATATAAATATAACAGAAAACTTTAAAGGGCCACTATATGCAGTCGAATTATATAATTAACTGGTGCATAATAAAAAGACAATGCAAAACATATAGGGGCCGATTTATTACATTGTTATTACATTGTTAAATGCCGACAGCATACGTTGTTGGCATTTATCATTGCACAAGCAGTTCTGGTGAGCAGAGGAAACAGGGGCATCAATCTCCATTCGGATCTTGATAATTCGGCCCCCTACTCTGAATTTCACAAAAGCATGTAGATTTTTTTCTGGCAAAATAATTTTTCTACCATTTTCCAGAACCCTGTATCATGTGACTTACATCAGCCAATCACAGACTAGTATACGTATACCCTGTACATGCTCAGTAGGATCTTGTTCTCCAGAAAATGTATATAAAAATACTGTGCAAAATTTGATAATTGAAGTAAATTGGAAAGTGCCTTAAGACTGCATGCTCTTTCTGAATCATAAAAGTTTATTTTGACTTTAGTGTCCCTTTACATCATTACATTAGTACATTTTACAGATTTTGTGGAGAGTAACGTACAATGGCTGAAATCGCAATAATAGAGTTAATCCAAGATATGATTATTTAATATTATAAAAGCTCAAATTCCTCTCTTAGACCATAATAAGTTAATATTAGTATATAAACTCCAATTTTCCTCAGTTTCGGTACTTAAATATAATACTTAAATCAGACATGTAATTAAAAGGACATTTTGATAGCATATTAACAAAATAAATAGCATATTTAAGATAATCCTAAAATTGTGAAGTTAGGCGAAAGTAATAAACGTAATGGTTAGATTGAAAATTAGATTTATTTTAGTTTAGTAATGGCTTTTTAAGTAATAACCAACATATTTTAAAGTTGTTTAAATGATTGATTTTTGCACTATTTCCTATTATGAAAGTGAAATTAGTTGCAAAATGATTTAATCAGACTGCAGAATGCTAATTTCTAGTATTATTATTATTATTATTATTATTTGCTTGACTGAATTTTATGGGCTGCATTTCTAGGGCTCCATTACATATGCAGTGTCGCCCGCAAAAGCCGGTGATGCCTGTTTTTAAGTGGTTTTGGTATCCAATATACAGCGCCGCATATAAATGCGGCACATATATTTCACCCATCGGCCTCAATTTTTACTCCCATAAGCTAACATGGGACCGCATCGCAAATCGGTATCACATATTCAGTGCAAGGACTTACGTGGCGAAAATCGAGAAATTTTACTAAATTTTAATCTCGCCACACAAAGGCAGCCGCAGCAAGTCTTGCGCTGAGTATGTGAGCACCGTAACTCCCGTAACTGCCTGAAAATATAAACTAACACCTAAAGCATGCACAATATCTAGCTACCTATCAACCATAATCCCCCACTGCAATAACTAATAAAGTATATTAACCCCTATATCCACTATCAAACCAACATCGCAAGTTATAATTAAATTATTAACCCCTATATCCGCCATCAAACCCACATCGCAAGTAATAATTAAATTATTAACCCCTAAATCCGCCAACGCAAACTACTTAATGCATTAACCCCTAATCCGCCATTTACCCACATCGCAAAGTCCCTATTAAAACTATTAACCCCTAAACCTCCATTAACCCACATCGCAAAGTCCCTATCAAAACTATTAATCCCTAAACTGCCATCCCCCACAACGAAAATAAATAATTAAACTACTAAGCCCCCTAACCTAACACCCCCTAACCTAACACCCCCTAAATTAACCCAAATTACCTAAATTAAAAAAATACTAAAGTTACTAACTATTAAAATAAAAAATCTAACATTACTTTAAAAATAAAAAACTAAGTTTAAATTAAGCTAAAATTACAGAAAATAAAAAAATCTAATATTACAGAAAATAAATAACAAATTAACAAAAATAAAAAAATTAAACTTAATCTCTATGAAAATAAAAAAGCCCCCCCAAAATAAAAACACCCCCTAATGCTAAACTACAAACAGTAAAACCCACCACCCACCAAACCCCCCAAATAAATAAACCTAACACTAAAAAACCTTAAAGACCCATTGCCCTGAAAAGGGCATTTGTATGGGCATTGCCCTTAAAAGGGCATTTAGCTCTTTTAAGAAGTGCCCATCCCTAATCTAAATAAAATAAACCCCCCAAAAAATGAAGTCTAACCCCCATGTTGGTACTCACGGTTGCGGAAGTCCGGTGGAGAAGGTCCTGTTCCAGATGGTGAAGTCTTCTTCCAAGCAGCGACCTCTTCTTTCTTCTTCCAGGAACAAGCTGGCATGGAGCGGAGGGCGGAACTGAAGACCGATGACCGCGGAGCTGAAGACCGGCAACCCTGGAACTGAAGACCGGCGACTGGGGAGCCATGGAGCATGGAGGATCCCCTTTGTATGATTTCCGCCATACACTGAATAGTGAGTTCAAGGTACGCGATTAAAGATGATGTCCCTTGAATTCCTATTGGCTGATTTGATTCTTCAAATTCAAATTAGCCAATAGGATGAGAGCTACTGAAATCCTATTGGCTGATTTGGCGGATTAGGGGTTAATGCATTAGGTAGTTTGTGATGATGGGGTTGGCGGATTTAGGGGTTAATAATTTAATTATTACTTGCGATGTGGGTTTGATGTCGGATATAGGGGTTTATAATTTAAATATTATTTGCGATGTGAGTTTGATGGCGGATATAGGGGTTAATAGTTTAATTAGGCATATTGCGTTGTGTGGGGGTTGTCGGTTTCAAGTTTAATACTTTTATTAGTTCCGATGTGGGTTTGATGGCGGATATAGGGGTTTTACGTTTCGGGTTTATTTTTGGGAGGCATGTTAGACTTTTACGGGAGATTTGATATATATATTATTTTTCTTAGGCGCCGGCAGTTTCTAAACTGCCGTAAATCACTAGCGATTTCAGAAATTTGAATTTACGCTCATTTCTGGACATCGCTAGATTATCCTACTTACAGCACTTTATGAACTGCTGGCACCCTATATGTAATACCCCGATGTACGAGGTGAAATTAGGGGCGGTGCGGGTTTCAGCGCTTGCGCTGAAGCCTGCGCCGTATATGTAATGTCGCCCCTAGTCGGTAAAGCACTTGCTAGTGTGTATATATGATACTCATTTGCTCTAACTGCTATATGCCATGGTAGGCTTTTGTGAAGTCACTACCATACTTTTTTTCTTAGAGTTAGATTTATTGAATTTATTGATGCATAAGCGTTTGCAAAAATCATAGATTTACCATCCTTTTTTTAAATAAAAAGTCTTCTGTACTTTTTGCAAGTAAAGGGGGAAGAGTTGACATACGGTATCTCCTTTGATTATGTTACATTATCGTATGTTTTATCATTTCTTTATGCTGTTTATTTGACTGGGGGTTTTGTTTTGGGCCAAGTTAATCACAATGCTGTTCTCCTGTAATGGTTTTTAATAGTAATAGTATTGGTTTTAAGGGTCTTTCATTTGTACTCATTTTGCAATGTACTTATTTATGGTCATTCTGATTTGTTATGTGGTCTACTTGATGAGGTTGAACCTTTTTTTGGTGGCCTGATAGTTCATTCCAGCACTTGGAGCAAGCCTACCACAGTATTATCATCTGGGTATATGCCCAAAAAGGATTATCACTCAAGCAATAATATATTTTCATAGCAGCAGTTGTAAATGTGGTACTGAGTGTTTTAATTCCATTTTTATGTCCAGTTAAAAAGGTGTTTTTTTTCCCTGCTAAAAAAAAAAAAAAAATCTAACTTTGTTGAAATGGTTTCCAGTGCTACTCTGGAAAATGCCTCCAGCCCTTTCAACTGGCCTCTAAATCCACCCCCTCCCATGCATTAGCTCTGGATTGTCTGAATAGATCAAGAAAACTTTTTTATATCTTATACCCATTTTAAACATGTTTTGATCTACTCATTGGTTATGTGTAAATGTTTATTCCTGCTCATTATTATTTACTATCTGTATGCTTGTTTTTAAGTAGCACTGTTTTACAGTTTTTTTTAAGATATTATATAAATATTAATTAAAAAATGTATAAGGGTTAAAAGGTATATGGTATATGACAAAGCTTTAATGAACATATATATTTATTTTATATATATATATACAGTGGGGGGAAAAAGTATTTAGTCAGCCACCAATTGTGCAAGTTCTCCCACTTAATAAGATGAGAGAGGTCTGTAATTTTCATCACAGGTATACCTCAACTATGAGAGACAAAATGTGGAAACAAATCCAGACAATCACATTGTCTGATTTGGAAATAATTTATTTGTAAATTATGGTGGAAAATAAGTATTTGGTCAATATCAAAAGTTCATCTGAATACTTTGTTATATATCCTTTGTTGGCAATGACAGAGGTCAAACATTTTCTGTAAGTCTTCACAAGGTTGTCACACACTGTTGCTGGTATGTTGGCCCATTCCTGCATGCAGATCTCCTCTAGAGCAGTGATGTTTTGGGGCTGTCGCTGGGCAACACGGACTTTCAACTTCCTCCAAAGGTTTTCTATGGGGTTGAGATATGGAGACTGGCTAGGCCACTCCAGGACCTTGAAATGCTTCTTACGAAGCCACTTCTTTGTTGCCCGGGTGGTGTGTTTGGGATCATTGTCATGCTGAAAGACCCAGCCACATTTCATCTGCAATGCCCTTGTTGATAGAAGGAGGTTTGCACTCAAAATCTCACAATACATGGCCCCATTCATTCTTTCGTGTACACAGATCAGTCGCCCTGTTCCCTTTGCAGAGAAACAGCCCCACAGCATGATGTTTTCACCCCCATTCTTCACAGTAGGTATGGTGTTCTCTCTCCTCCAAACACAACAAGTTGTGTTTCTATCAAACAGTTCTACTTTGGTTTCATCTGACCATATGACATTCTCCCAATCCGCTTCTGGATCATCCAAATGCTCTCTAGCATACTTCAGATGGGCCCGGACATGTACTGGCTTAAACAGGGGGACATGTCTGGCACTGCAGGATCTGAGTCTCTGGCAGCGTAGTGTGTTACTGATGGTAGCCTTTGTTACGTTGGTCATGCTCTCTGCAAGTCATTCACTAGGTCCCCCCGTGTGGTTCTGGGATGTTTGCTCACCGTTCTTGTGATCATTTTGACCCCACGAGGTGAGATCTTGCATGGAGCCCCAGATCGAGGGAGATTATCAGTGGTCTTGTATGTCTTCCATTTTCAAATTATTGTTCCCACAGTTGTTTTCTTCACACCAAGCTGCTTGCCTATTGCAGATTCAGTCTTCCCAGCCTGGTGCAGGTCTACAATTTTGTTTCTGGTGTCCTTCAACAGCTCTTTGGTCTTCACCATAGTGGAGTTTGGAGTGTGACTGTTTGAGGTTGTGGACAGGTGTCTTTTATACTGATAACAAGTTCCATTAATACAGGTAATGAGTGGAGGACAGAGGAGCCTCTTAAAGAAGAAGATACAGGTATGTGAGAGCAAGAAATCTTGCTTGTTTGTAGGTGACCAAATACTTATTTTCCACCATAATTTGCAAATAAATTCTTTCCAAATCAGACAATGTGATTGTCTGGATTTGTTTCCACATTTTGTCTCTCATAGTTGAGGTATACCTATGATGAGAATTACATGCCTCTCTCATCTTCTTAAGTGGGAGAACTTGCACAATTGGTGGCTGAATAAATACTTTTTTTCCCCACTGTATATATATATATATATATATATATATATATATATATATATATATATATATACACCTAAATATGTGTATGGGTGTGTGTGTGTTTTTTTTATATATATATATATATATATATATATATATATATATATAAAAGTGTATATATACAGTACTGTGCAAAAGTCTTAGGCCACCATTAGATTTGTTGTTTTAGCAAAGTTTTAATGATCAAACATATTTATTTTCCAGTCTCTTTATTAACATACAAACAGAAAATACAGAAAAAATATACAAGAAATATTTTTAAAAAAAAACAATTTTCCGAACGAAATGGCTTCTTCCCAATTAGGCACTTTCCAGAAGGAATATCATGATGAATTAAAACCAGAACAGACCCTCCACCATGTTTTATTGATGACTGCAAACACTAATTCATCCGTCTTTCTACAACTATTCTTCTCACATATTGCCGAAGGTTGGACCCAAAAAATTTCAAACTTGTATTTGTCACTCCATAATAGAAGAGTCAACTTGGCATCCGATGAAACTGCCAGATGCTGAGCCAAATTCTTTCTGGACTTCTTCCGTCCTCTCAAAGAAGAAACTCTGAGAAACTTTTCATTAGATTTTGAAAGTGTTCTTGGCCTTCCAGTCCTTTTTTTTCTCCTTGACCTCTCCTGATTTTTCAAGTTTCTTTATAACAGCTTGAATACCACATTTTTCACAGCAGTCATTTTGACATGAAATAGTAGGACAAATACAGGTGTTAGTAATGACATTAATTAGGGTTCCATTCCATTTAGGTTTACTAGAGCCAGGTTCCTGCTATTGCTCAAGTGTTAGGGGAGGTCACACAAAATACTTGACACTTAAGCCTATAGAAGCTGTTTTTTTCAGATTGTTTTCAGTTTTTTAATACTGCATATAAATATCCTGTATTTTATGGTTGTATTCTAATGAAGAGCCTGAGAAATAATTATATATGGTCATCATACCATTGCTAAATCAACAAATATAATGGTGGCTTAAGACTTTTGCACAGCACTGTATATATATATATATATATATATATATATATATATATATATATATATATATATATGTGTGTGTGTGTATGTGTATACATGTGTATTTATGTGTTTATATATGTATAAGTATATAATATACAATATTTACATATATATACTTTGGAGACCTTTCCACTCAAATACCTTAAAACTTTTAAAATAATTTTAAATCATTTTTAATATTTAATAATGTATTTTATTATATATTTATTGTAAATGTTTTACATTCCAATGTTTTTCTTATAGGTATAGATATACATATTTTATAGGCATAGATATACATATTTTACAGAAAAATAAACATATATTTAAAAATAAAAAGAAAATTTTATTATATGTGCAGAACATTGGAATGTGAAATATTCATAACTACCTTTCGGTTTATCACTGTAGGTCTTATGCAGTGTCAGGCTAGCACGCAAGCAATTTGTTAGTTTTTTTTTAAGTGAGTTCTGTTGAAGTCTATGGGGAGAAGTTAACGCGGTCACAATATCAGAAATTCTGAAGTTTACTTTCAACGCTAAGCCGCCCTCATTAAAAGTTTAACTGGACCTTTTTTATTTTATTTTTTTAGTAGTAGTGGTCAACTTGTCAGATCTTGGGTAACATCTCTCTTTGAACACATATGTCTTACTTTAACTGACAAAATACCTTGTAGCCAGTTGCTCAGAATGAGCGTCAGGAGTGGAACTAATATTGGGGCATTAGGTGCAGTGGCACCAGGGCCGAAATGTTGGGGGGCACATAGCTGCAAGTCTATACATAGTCGTGTGCAGAATGTGTTCAATCCTAATACAGGGGAGCCTTGAATTATTGCAGGGTGCAGCTCAATCTTATCTATCTATATATCTATATCCATTTATCCTAAAAATCATTGTACAGAGCAGCATGTATATTATTACTATTGCTTACTTCTGAGTTACCTTTGGGGGGGGCAACCATGTGTGCACCAGGGCCCTCTATTGAGTAGGTCTGCTACTGATGAGTAAACTGTATTGTAAGTTAGATTATAAAGAGATGTAGTATGGAAGTCAGAACCTGGTCCCTAGGCTATAGAGTTTTACGTTTATATTATTAATTTGGGGTTTTCTCTTTTCTTTGGATTAAAAAAAAAAACTAAACATGATTTACTTTGACATGTAGACAATTTAATTCAAGTTCTTACTAAATCAGAACGGATTAAAAAAAAAAAGGAATAACCTGCAAGCTTAACCTTTCTGATCTGCATTCATATTGTAGGCCCTGAAGGTAATAGCAGGTCAGGACAGCTTATTAACTGCAGAAACCTCAAGGGTAGAATGTGCATGCAGTGTGTAAAAAGGTTATCATGATGGAAGGCTGGGGGGATTGGAATAAACCCAACATGATTATAAGCATGAATAGGCTGCATTCACCAAGCACAGGCACATGTTCCAAATAATACTCTTAACATTCTGAGTGAACAGTACTTTGATAGAAAGGGTCAAATCCACCTATTGTGTGGAATCACTGCTTAAGCTTGCAGCACAGCCATATCAGATTGTTATATTTAATATTGCACTGATGCAGTAAGGCAATACACAGATAAATGGTGCATGAATCGTGTTTTTTTTTTATATACTTCATGCCCCTATACATTGTTCATGCAGTTACCAGAACGATTAAAGGGTTTATATGGAAGTGAAAATGGAAAGATCAATCTACTCTTTCTTGGATGCGAATATATAGACATGGAGCCACTTTGTGATTACACAGATTTTCTGTAGTCATGCAATAAATTAACTTTTTGAATGCATTAATACCTTGTTTGTTGCAATTGTTTTTCAAAATCCAAACGTATCCAAAATTTGTGTTTCTTGGAAGAGCCAATCTGACATAGACCAAGTTTGTCACAGTAATTATGTTAGTAAAACATTTGTTACAGCATTGTTTATTATATTATTTGATCTTATCACCTCTGCTGAGGCTAATTAGTAACAGATATGTAATAGTGCTCGGCTTGACAATTCTGCAGAGTGCACCTCCAAATATTTGATTTATAAAATCTACAATTTTCAGAAGGAAATTACAGGAAAAAGATGAGACAAGATAAGTAATAATAGTAAATTATTTATTTTAAAGCATAATTAATAATTTTATAATGCTGTCTAATAGGGACAGAAAAGTCAAAATTAAATTTTCATGATTCAGAGAGAGCCCACAAACTTTCAAATTGACATCTATTATCAAATTTGCATTGTTCGATTGGTATCCTTTGTTGAAGATTAAACCTAAGTAGTATTTTGAATTCTATGCAAGCAGTGTTTGCAACATTGTTCAAACATTATTGTTAACATTGTTGCCAAAGAATGCACACTTTTGAGGTCTTAAAATCATACCTAGGTTTACTCCCCGATAGGGATGGGTGAGGACTTTTGGCTGTATCAGGCATCCGTAGATGAAGACGTAAGGCGGTCTGGTGACGTAGTTTGACGGTATACAAGAAAAAAGAGTTAAAAATCCGTAGGTAGAAAAAGATAAACAATATACTTTATTGTGAACATCCAATGTTAAAACACATGTTAGAAGAAAGCTAACAGGTTTTACGCGTTTCGGCAGGAGCCATATTCATAAACCTGTTAGTGCTATAGTTTGACGGTGTCATCATTATCCACTTTCCCGGGAACTTTTGAATATTGTATCCTGACGGACGCCTTCTCTCTGTTGTTGCCATCTGCTTGTTTTTGGTGAAGTTGTTCACTTTGTGCTGTTTTATGCTGTTTTATCACCTACTTCTAGTGAGTTCATTACTATCGTGTGTGTCACTGTAAATAAATATACCTCTACCTTGAATCGGATGTGTGCTGTCTCCTTCTTCTCTGTTGCAGGGATGGGCAAATGTTTTGCAACATTCAAAAAATGACACAAATTCATTTTGAATTTCGAATGTTTGTACATGCTTTCTTTAAATGTAATCTTCAATTCAAATTTTTCTAATAATTTGAATTTAATTCTGCAATATTCAAATTTGAAAAATTCTAATTTATTTATTTGTAATAGTATCTCTAATGCTTTATTTAACTGTAATATTTGAATTATGCAATATTCTAAATAGGAACATTAAAATGTATATATTTGTATCTATTATGGGCAAGATTACATATGTTTTTACATGGTTTTGGTATCACATATACAGCACTGCATTTAAATGCAGCGCGTATATTTCACCTGTCGTCTGCAATTTTTACTCCCATATTCTAACTTAGAACTGTGTCGCAAATCAGTATCACATATTCAGAGCAAGGACTTGGGCAGTGAAAATTGAGAAATTTTACTCCATTTTCTCCTCGCCACACATAAGCAGGGGCAGCAAGACTTGCACTGAGTATGTGAGCACCATAATACCCGTAACTGCCTGAAAATATAAACTAACACCTAACGCATGCGCAATATCTATCTACCTCCTGAAAATAACTAATACCTAACGCATCTGTCTGTCAACTGTCACCCCCCACCGCAATAACTAATAAACTATATTAACCCCTAATCTGCCAACCCCCACATCTCAAAACATATAAGTAACCTATTTACCCCTAAATCGCCATCACCCCACAACGAAATATACCTTAATAAACTATTAACCCCTAATCCGCCATTCACCCATATCGCAAAGTACCTATTAAAACCATTAACCCCTAAACTACCATCCCCCACCAATGCAACAGACTAAATTAACCTATTAACCCCTAATCCACCAAACCCACACAACGCAATAATCCTAATAAAACTATTAACCCCTAAACCGCCAAACCCACACAACGCAAATAACTAAATTCAATTACTAAGACCCCTAACCTAACACCCCCTAAATTAACCCCAATTACCTAAATTAAAAAATACTGCTGGCTCTATCCAGATCATCTGTCCTGAGGGACATGCTTCTTAAGACCATCCTGGGAGATTGTGACTACGGACTCAAGCCTATCCGGATGGGGAGCAGTTTTGAGTCCCAGGAAGGCACAGGGGTGGTGGACTCAGGAGGAGTCCTGCCGCGGGATCAATATTTTGGAACTACGGGCAATTTTCAAGCCCTTGAAGGCTTGGCCTCTTCTGGGTTCGTCCCAGTTTATCAAATTCCAAACAGACAATATATCCTTGGTGGCTTACATTAACCATCAGGCGGGAACAAGAAGTTCCTTGACGATGAAGGAAGTATCTCAGATTCTGGAGTGGGTGGAGGCCCACAGCTGTTCGCTATCAGTGATCCATGTTCCGGGTGTGGACAACGGGGAGACGGATTTTCTCAGCAGGCAATCCTTCCATCCAGTGGAATGGTCTTTCCATCCCGAGGTGTTTGCAGAGATATGCAGCAAGTGGGGGACGCTGGAGATAGATCTCATGGCATCCCATCTCAATACCAAGCTATCCAGGTACTGGTCGAGGTCGAGGGATCCACAAGCAGATCTAATAGATGCAGTAGCAGTGCCCTGGAGGTTCAAACTCATATATCCTTCATTACCGCTTCTTCCTTGAGTGGTGGCCCGCATCAAGCAGGAGCGGGTATCAGTAATCGTGATTGCTCCATTGTGGTCGTGAAGGAAGTGGTTTGCTGATCTAGTGGGGATGTCTTCATCTCCTCCATTGAAGTTACCTTGTTGCAGAGACCTGCTGATACAAGGTCAATTTTATCATAAAAAATCTAGATTCTCTGGGCTGACTGCATGGAGATTGAACTCTTAGTCTTAGCCAAGAGAGGTTTCTCTGAGGGTGTCATTGATACTCTTATTCAAGCTAGTAAACCAGTTAATCAGCGTATCTACTACAAAGTGAGGAAGATCTACTTATTCTGGTGTGAAGAGCGTAGTTTTTCCTGGCACATAGGATCTTATCTTTTCTCCAGGATGGGCTTGAGAAGGGCCTTTCTGCTAGTTCCCTGAGGGGACAAATTTCAGCCCTGTCAGTTTTATTGCACAAGAGACTGACTGAGCTTCCAGACGTGCAGTCCTTTGTTAAGGCTCTGATTAGGATCAGACCTGTGTTTAGATCTGGGGCTCCTCCTTGGAGCCTAAATCTTGTTCTTTGGGTTTTGCAACAGGTTCTGTTTGAGCCTCTGCATTCCGTTGACATTAAATTGTTATCTTGCAAGGTTCTCTTTTTATTGGCTATTGCCTCTGCGCGCAGAGTTTCTGAGATCTCTGCTTTGCAATGTGAGCCCCCTTATCTGATTTTTCATGCAGATAAGGCAGTTTTACGTACTAAATTAGATTTTCTTCCTAAGGTTGTGTCAGATCACAACACCAATCAGGAGATTGTGGTTCCTTCCTTGTGTCCTAATCCTTCTTCATAGAAGGAACGCTTACTTAACAATTTGGATGTGGTTCGCACCTTGAAGTTCTATCTTCATGCTACTAAGGAGTTTAGACAATCTTCCTCTTTGTTTGTTGTCTATTCAGGGAAGCGTAAGGGGCAGAAGGCTACTTCGACTTCCCTATCTTTTTAGTTAAGGAGTGTCATCCGCTTAGCTTACGAGACAGCGGGACATCGTCCTCCTTTTAGGATCACGGCTCGTTACACTAGAGCAGTGGCTTCCTACTCCACAGAGAGGCTGGGGTGCATATTACAGCGGCTTGCAGCCGTTTACATAACTCTACGATATACTACACAGTGATTGCTTAAAGGAGCATACAACTGCAAAAAGAAAATGATCTAATATGTTGGAACATAATTAATAGTGTGAAAACTGTTAAAATCACGATTATGAAGATGTTAAGTTGTGGACACTATCTTCTTACAGAATTTAATTTCCTGCAGTGTTCTTGATTTTAGATAACAGTTTTGCCAAAATGGAAAGGAGGTTTTCTTAATGAATTAAATATTACTTTAAAAATACTTACAAAAATATAAAAATATAAAAAGTTTAAAAATCATCATTGATCAAACATTCCCATATACAAAATCCATTGCGATCATAAGCACCACTATTCAATTGCAAAACTTACACAAACTTAATTAATCCCATTAACACATATCAGGTTTCAGTGATCGTAATCAGAGTATAGTTAACAATTCAGATTATTAACGACTGAGAATAATTGCAACTACTTTTTTAACAAAAAAGAAAAACGTCCATTCCCTTTTTTTCCCAACATCTAAAAAAATTTTTTGAAAAATTGGAATCCAGCCCTAAACATGATAACATGTAAGTGTTGTTAAATAACATGCTATATTTGAATCAAGAAATTCATAAATACATATATACACACATCTGTACCCGCATATAAATATTTATATATATATATATATATATTTAGACACGTATATGTATGTATCTCTATGTTAAAGCATTTTGTCTGCATGCTTGAGACCTCATATCTTTCAGCCCTTATAACTTATTTATACAATTTTTTTTAAATAATTTGTATTAGATAATGTAACTGTACTTTTAAATGTATTGCTTGCGCAAACTTATTTACTTTCAACTTATAATACACCTGCCACTTCCGACGTGTGCAAAGAGCCGTGATAAACCCCTTTTTGCTTGTGTGCAACTGTTAGTGCGCCACTCGTAATCTAGGCCAAAATGTTATTTTTCAATTGTTCTCTCTAAGGGCCTGATATTCAAAAGCTTGAGAGCATGGAGGGAAATCATGGAAAATCTTTGAGATTTGTTATAGACGTTATATTGTAATGTAGGTGTCTCTCCTTCACATCAAGAACCCTGCATAGTGAGATAAATATATTTCAAATTACATTTTTTGTTTTGTAACATTTTTTTAGGGACCTCTTCGTACTAATGAGACATCTTAGATCATTTCGCCTAGTATTGGGCTATTGTATACAGACAGAGATAATATAAATAAGCATTTGTATGTACAGAAAGTGATAAAATAAGGACATCTAATTTCCCTGCAAGCTCAACCCATTTTAATAGGTTGCGGGGTCAAAGAACAAAACCAGCTATTTCATATACAAAAATAAATCTAAATAAGCAAATGATCATACATTTTATACTGCACCTGGTATAATAAGGTATTCAAAACACATTAAGGGGGAAACAAATTTACAGTACACTGTCAATACCTTATCAGTAGCCAAAGAAAATCCTGGTCTTTGTCCTGTAGACTACCACAACTGTTAAAGAACTAAACTACTCATCCTTGCCTTGGTGCATAAGTCAGTTCATTTAGTGGTAGTGCTTTTAACTCTGTTGGCATAAAGGTATAATAGAACCTCAAAATTGTCAAAAAGTTTGGCGTGCTAATACAATATATAGCGGTCAACTCAAAAAGTCTCCCTTTATTGAAAGACAAAAGTCCCATCCAGTGTAGATCAATTAAAATATAACTTTTATTAAGCAATTGTAAAAAACAAATGATTACAGACCTGGATCGAGTTCTTAGTTACAGTACTGTGTACTTTGGTAAATACCTCCGATTCCCACTGTGGCGTCACTAGACGCGTTTCGCCAGAGCTTTCTCAATAGTGACTTACAGGATAGTCAAAACCACTAACTTTTAAACTTCTCTCTAATCATGTGACCACCATTGGTAGAATGGTAGCCTCGTTTCAGTACATGTCTTAACCAATAGTAAAAATGGACAGAATAGTTGCTCAACTGTTACTAGGTAGAACTTTTAACCACATAGTTAAACTATTTTTATGTATATCGCAACTTTGTATTCACAATTCTATTTAGTAAAGTATATAACCAAATAGTATATAGAATCGTTTAGAACAAACTGTACATTTTTCCAGCATAAGCCTAAAAATTAAACTATACAATTTAAAATACAAAAGTAAGAGAGAACAAAAAGAAAAGAAAAAGCGAGAGATCAATGAACCAAAGGCTTTTCTTAACTTGTCATATATATATATATACGCCTTTTCTCTAGGGCTACAGAGAGTGTTCTTTTTATCACCATAAATTAGTTATTTTGTGTTAGTACATGAAATTTACATTTCTGATATTTTACACTTTAGTACCCCAAGGTTTTTAATGTTTTTGGTGGTTTTGATAATATTGATGATATTAATGGTTTGTTTTCGTGAGCTGTGTGTTATCTTTTATTTCTTCTTGTTTCTATTGATCCAAAGCATTAACTCAGCTCACGGAAGCAGACCATACTAGAATGACTCCAATATTCTTATTCAAATGGTCTAAATTTCTAAGTCATATTTTATTTAGTTCATCTTCCTTGACTTATCCCAAAAACAGATCAACATCCCATCTAGCATTTATACCATTAGGTTCTTTTGTTTGTAAGAAAAATATCCACTTGGTCTCTTTGAATAATAGATTTTTAAACCTGTTACCTCCTCTTTTAGGATTATATATAAAGTCTATTGCCTGTATCTGAAAACATGCTTCAGGATTTGGATGCATATTGAAATGTTTTGCTACCCTTGTTCTGGGCGGGTCTGCCTGTATATCATTAATATGTTCTCTGGCTCTGTTCTTTAGCATTCGACCAGAGCACCCTACATATTGTTTATTACACAAAGAGCATGTGATAAGGTATACTATAAATTTTGATGCACAATCCAGACGATATCTGATCTGACATATTTTTTGTGTATTTGTATCCGGTGGTACCAAATTTCAGAATGGTACCTAAAATACACAAAGATCCACTTGTACCCCCGGGCAGGCCAATAGTGTCTGGGGTGGGCTCACTCTTGGAACATCTAGGTGAGTGGGTAGACAACCTGCTTCAGCCATGTGTTTTTCAGCTCCCTGGTTTTCTGAGAGATACAACACATTTATTAAATAAATTGAAGAAAGAGAGCTGGGGAGCTGAACAGGCATGGCTGACTGTAGATGTCAGCTCCTTATACTCATGCATACCGCATGAGTTGGGACTAAAAGCTGTAAGATATATTCTTGGCATATACAGCACATATCCAGAGGGCCTGATAGACTACATTGGCAATAGACTTTATATATAATCCTAAAAGAGGAGGTAACAGGTTTAAAAATCTATTATTCAAAGAGACCAAGTGGATATTTTTCTTACAAACAAAAGAACCTAATGGTATAAATTAGGGTTGCACCGATACCGATACTAGTATCGGTATCGGTACCGATACCAAGTATTTGCATGAGTACTTGTACTCGTGCAAATGCACCGATACTTATACCGATACCTCCACTTCCTACCCATATGCTATCTTGTGGCGTTTTTTCAAACTGCATGTTCCCATTTCATTTTAAGCTGAAGTGGAGACTAAACTAAAAATTGTTTACCACTGTTCTGCCAATACAAATTGCTGTTATTTGTAATATTGTAGGAGAGATCACTGTACCTCATTCAGACAAATCTCTGAAGTACTGGTCAGTTAATAAACTGAGATTTCCAGCTCTGGCTAAAATGGTCCAAAAATACCTTTCTGCCCTATGCAGTATTGTGGAAAGTGAAAGACTGTTCAACTTAGAGTCAAACCTCCTTACTGATAGCAAAAACAGACTTATAGCTGAACATGCAGAGAAGCTTCTGTTCTGTTCCTTAAAAAGAACACTAACTTTTGAAAAAATATTCTAATTGCTAAATTGCCTTTTTTACTGCTAGTTCTCATCTTGCACAATGATGTTCAAAACATACTGTACTCTGAGGAACATCCATAGGTTAGCTTATATAATTACAGGAAGAGTACTCATGGCAAAAATTAAGTTAATTCCAATGAACACTCATCCTGCAATTATAGGACTAGATTTAGATTACATTTGATTGGTAAGCTTTATCAATGCTTTGTTCACATTTCCAACTCCATAGACTTTAGCATAGCATTGGTAAAACTTGCCAGTCAAATGTAATTTAGCCCATAGTGTTGTTCCCATGTTCTATTTTTACTATTTTTCTATTTTTTTACTGTATTGCACTTTTGGTTGGTTGTGATTTTATATGTGTTATTTGTTGCTATTATTAATATATTTTATTGTAATATTTTTATTTATAAACATGTTCTGTGAACTTTATGACAAATAAAACAGTTTTATTATTTCATAATGTCTTTTAAGTTACAATCCTTCATAATTATAAAGAAGGAATTCTAAATAATTAGTCTGTATTGTGCTTGGTTAACTGTCACATGACAAAAAAAAAAAAGTATCGGTAATTGGTATCGGCGAGTATTTTTAAACAAGTATCGGTACTTGTACTTGGTCTTAAAAAAATGGTATCGGTGCAACCCTAGTATAAATGCTAGATGGGATGTTGATCTGTTTTTGGGATAAGTCAAGGAAGATGAACTAAATAAAATATGACTTAGAAATTTAGACCATTTGAATAAGAATATTGGAGTCATTCTAGTATGGTCTGCTTCCGTGAGCTGAGTTAATGCTTTGGATCAATAGAAACAAGAAGAAATAAAAGATAACACACAGCTCACGAAAACAAACCATTAATATCATCAATATTATCAAAACCACCAAAAACATTAAAAACCTTGGGGTACTAAAGTGTAAAATATCAGAAATGTAAATTTCATGTACTAACACAAAATAACTAATTTATGGTGATAAAAAGAACACTCTCTGTAGCCCTAGAGAAAAGGTGTATATATATATATATATATATATATATATATATATATATATATGACAAGTTAAGAAAAGCCTTTGGTTCATTGATCTCTCGCTTTTTCTTTTCTTTTTGTTCTCTCTTACTTTTGTATTTTAAATTGCATAGTTTAATTTTTAGGCTTATGCTGGAAAAATGTACAGTTTGTTCTAAACGATTCTATATACTATTTGGTTATATACTTTACTAAATAGAATTGTGAATACAAAGTTGCGATATACATAAAAATAGTTTAACTATGTGGTTAAAAGTTCTACCTAGTAACAGTTGAGCAACTATTCTGTCCATTTTTAATATTGGTTAAGACATGTACTGAAACGAGGCTACCATTCTACCAATGGTGGTCACATGATTAGAGGGAAGTTTAAAAGTTAGTGGTTTTGACTATCCTGTAAGTCACTATTGAGAAAGCTCTGGCGAAACGCGTCTAGTGACGCCACAGTGGGAATCGGAGGTAACTGTGTACCAAAGTACACAGTACTGTAACTAAGAAATCGATCCAGGTCTGTAATCATTTGTTTTTTTACAATTGCTTAATAAAAGTTATATTTTAATTGATCTACACTGGATGGGACTTTTGTCTTTCAAAAAAGGGAGACTTTTTGAGTTGACCGCTATATATTGTATTAACACGCCAAACTTTTTGACAATTTTGTTGATTGATAACCAACACCTATGTGAGTGAGATATAGGTGGGGTCCTAGTTATCATACATTGTGCTGATTTTTAAGGGTTGAGTACTGGTCTGTTATACAAGCTGCTGCACCGGAGGTCACCTTGTTTTTTCTATAATAGAACCTCATCAAGATTATGGAACTTGAATTGATATAATGCATGCAAGTCATGGTGACAATTGCTTGTTACAACTTGGTCATTTACAGCACATTGGATAACTTTAATGTGTAAAATATATGCACACTGAAATTATTCTGCTTTCTATTCTGTATTGTGAAGTACAGGTCAAAACAAATACTATTTATAAAGTAAATGATTTTATCCACTAAACCACGGAACCACCTTCTCATTAATGTGTTTTTTTCCCAGCAGTGCCCTATCAACACAACTCCTATAATCCAGGGGGGAGCTCTGGTCCTATCCAGTGTTATCGATGCGGAGACACCTGCAAAGGAGAGGTGGTACGCGTGCAGACCAACCATTTTCACATACGTTGCTTTACATGCCAAGGTACTGTCATCAGAGTTTTGTAGGATTATGCAAACCCTAAAGTTGTGTTATAAACAGAATTTTTGGATTGTAAATTTAAATAAATCAAGGGGTTGCCAAAAAGTGATGCAACTCATTGCTCTGCAGTACTCTGCATCCCTTTCGGGAAGCCAAAGAAGAATGAGTTTTGTGACATAAAATACATTTCACCAACTACTGTTCCAATGCAACAATCAATAGACAATTTGAAAAAACACATGCAATACTGGGTCACATGATGTTGCCTTTCACCTAGGGCTGCTTCATCAGCCATGTTATAAGTTACACATGCTGCAGGGTGTGCAGGGGAGACATTCATTGCACCTCTGGACAGCACATGAATAGTGCTGCTGATAAAACTATTCATTTTCCTCCCTGAACAAACTGCACCATGCACTCTTAAAGGGACAGGAAAACCGCAACATTTTCTTTCATGATTTGGATAGAACATATCATTTCAAACAACTTTCCAATTTACTTCTATTATCTAATTTGCTTCATTATCTTGTTATCCTTTGCTGAAGGAACATCATTGCCCTACTGGCAGCTAGCTAAACATATCTAGTTAGCCAATCACAAGAGACAAATGTGTGCAGGCACCAATCAGCAACTAGCTCCTACTAGTGTAGGATATGTGCATATGCATTTTCAACAAGGGATACCAAGAGAACAAAGCACATTTGAAAATAGAAGTGCATTTAAAAGTGTATTAAAATTACATGCTCTATCTAAATTAATGCAAGTTTAATTTTGACTTTCCTATTATCCCTTTAACTGGTCAGTAAAACATTGCAACCCTACTTCCTGCATGAGCAAGCACCTATGTATTTTTACATGCATACATCTCCATATTACATCTACGTTTTCAAAGAAAAGTGTTTCTGTGCAAGTAAATGGTGCTGTATTTTATAAATTGCAATTGAAAGAGTCTAGGCTGCTACATAATTGCTGTACTTAATAAGGGGGGAAAAGTACAGATTATCGAGCTAAATTAGAAATCCTTAGCTGAGCTTTTACCTTTAATGAAAATAATGTTCTTCAGTTCTTGTTATTTTAAGGGCAATTACTATAGAAATAAATAGGTATCTATGGCAATTCAGTGAAAAGACCAATTTGTATAATGTATGTGGGAAAGATTATCTTGCTTTAGTGTATACAACCTACTCTGAAAACAAGCTCTTATGTCCTTGCAACTAATGTGTCTTAACATGCATCACTAGAAAAACTGTAAATAAAGTAATTTTATTTACCAAATATTTTTAAGCTGTAGAAAATGTGCTTAATTAAATGCTAATGAAATGGACTGACTTGAAATAAACTGTTTTGCTAGGAAATTGCATGAATTTGACCTCTATGTACTACTACTTTTATAGATTTTTCTGAAACACTTTCCTTATGGATAAGAGCCCTATATTCACCTAAGCAAAACCCCTCTGAGGTTGCTCTGTAGACAAGGAGTGCACAGCTAGTAGTCAACCCTACTTCATATATGTGAGGCTATATCTAATTATGGGCCATATTACAAGTGGAATGCAAATTAACGCTCCCACTTGAGCGTTAATTGTGCTAGAAGTAAGAATTTTGCACTTATTGGGTTGCACTTGTACTATGAGTTGAAAGTAAACTGTTTTTGCTCTCTTGCTAACCCGAGGAGCACAAAAATCCAAAGTTAGCATATTGCATGTACGTTCACGTATTTTCCCATAGAAGTCAAAGGAAAAGATGAAGTGTTAAAGCACCTCACTCACGCGCAAACCCGGTCAAATTTTCTCATTTGCGATAACCTGACATGAAAATATGAATATTTCACTTTCCAATGTTCTTCACATAACAGAATATGTTCTATTTATTTATAAATACATATTTCTACATATATATATATTTTTTTTTTGATACACTATGGAAACTATTTATGAAATGTCTGTCTGACATGATCCGATCAGCGGATCATGTCCGACAGACATCGCTGAATGCGGTGAGCAATACGCCTGGTGCAACACCGCCCTCCTGTAGATTTGTGGCCAATTGGTCGCTAGCAGGGGGTGTCAATCAACCCGATCATAGTCGATCGGGTTGATTTCACGCAATCTCTGTCCGCCTCCTCAGAGCAGGCGGACAGGTTATGGAGCAGCGGTAATTAGACCGCTGCTTCATAACTGGTGTTTCTGGCGAGTCTGAAGGCTCGCCAGAAACATGGCCCTTTAAGCTCCATACGGAGCTTGATAAATGGGCCCCTATATATCTATACCTATATACAGTATATACAGTACATGATTATATATAGGTAAAGATATACACAGATATATATAGGACTATCTATTTGTATTTAGAATATATTCCGCTATATCCAGAACATTGGAATGTGAAATATTTACATTAAATACATTGTTAAAATGTTTATTAAATATGAATATTGCATAAATATGCTTTTACATGTTTCTTTCATGTAATTAGCAAGAGTCCATGAGCTAGTGACATATGGGATATACATTCCTACCAGGAGGGGCAAAGTTTCCCAAACCTCAAAATGCCTATAAATGCACCCCTCACCACACCCACAATTCAGTTTTACAAACTTTGCCTCCTATGGAGGTGGTGAAGTAAGTTTGTGCTAGATTCTACGTTGATATGCGCTCCGCAGCAAGTTGGAGCCCGGTTTTCCTCTCAGCGTGCAGTGAATGTCAGAGGGATGTGAGGAGAGTATTGCCTGTTTGAATGCAGTGATCTCCTTCTACGGGGTCTATTTCATAGGTTCTCTGTTATCGGTCGTAGAGATTCATCTCTTACCTCCCTTTTCAGATCGACGATATACTCTTATTTATATACCATTACCTCTGCTGATTTTCGTTTCAGTACTGGTTTGGCTTTCTACAAACATGTAGATGAGTGTCCTGGGGTAAGTAAATCTTATTTTCTGTGAC
The DNA here is from genome assembly GCF_027579735.1 of Bombina bombina. Taxonomy (NCBI): domain Eukaryota; kingdom Metazoa; phylum Chordata; class Amphibia; order Anura; family Bombinatoridae; genus Bombina; species Bombina bombina. Next base: position 389,978,019 of record NC_069504.1, on the reverse strand, counting down.
ACTCTAAGCTATGGTTGGGCACTTTATTTATAAAGTTCTAAATATATGTATTCAAACATTTATTTGCCTTGACTCAGGATGTTCAACATTCCTTATTTTCAGACAGTCAGTTTCATATTTGGGATAATGCATTTGAATCAATTTTTTTCTTACCTTAAAATTTGACTCTTTTTTCCCTGTGGGCTGTTAGGCTCGCGGGGGCTGAAAATGCTTCATTTTATTGCGTCATTCTTGGCGCAGACTTTTTTGGCGCAAAAAATCTTTTCTGTTTCCGGCGTCATACGTGTCGCCGGAAGTTGCGTCATTTTTTTGACGTCCTTTTGCGCCAAAAATGTCGGCGTTCCGGATGTGGCGTCATTTTTGGCGCCAAAAAGCATTTAGGCGCCAAATAATGTGGGCGTCTTATTTGGCGCCAAAAAATATGGGCGTCGCTTTTGTCATCACATTATTTTAGTCTCATTTTTTCTTTGCTTCTGGTTACTAGAAGCTTGTTTTTTGGCATTTTTTCCCATTCCTGAAACTGTCATTTAAGGAATTTGATCAATTTTGCTTTATATGTTGTTTTTTCTCTTACATATTGCAAGATGTCTCACGTTGCATCTGAGTCAGAAGATACTTCAGGAAAATCGCTGTCTAGTGCTGGAACTACCAAAGCTAAGTGTATCTGCTGTAAACTTTTGGTAGCTATTCCTCCGGCTGTTGTTTGTATTAATTGTCATGACAAACTTGTTAAAGCAGATAATATTTCCTTTAGTAATGTACCATTGCCTGTTGCAGTTCCTTCAACATCTAAGGTGCAGAATGTTCCTGATAACATAAGAGATTTTGTTTCTGAATCCATCAAGAAGGCTATGTCTGTTATTTCTCCTTCTAGTAAACATAAAAAATCTTTTAAAACTTCTCTCTCTACAGATGAATTTTTAAATGAACATCATCATTCTGATTCTGATGACTCTTCTGGTTCAGAGGATTCTGTCTCAGAGATTGATGCTGATAAATCTTCATATTTATTTAAAATGGAATTTATTCGTTCTTTACTTAAAGAAGTACTAATTGCTTTGGAAATAGAGGATTCTGGTCCTCTTGATACTAATTCTAAACGTTTAGATAAGGTATTTAAATCTCCTGTGGTTATTCCAGAAGTTTTTCCTGTTCCTAATGCTATTTCTGAAGTAATTTCCAGAGAATGGGATAAATTGGGTAATTCATTTACTCCTTCTAAACGTTTTAAGCAATTATATCCTGTGCCGTCTGACAGATTAGAATTTTGGGACAAAATCCCTAAAGTCGATGGGGCTATTTCTACCCTTGCTAAACGTACTACTATTCCTACGTCAGATGGTACTTCATTTAAAGATCCTTTAGATAGGAAAATTGAATCCTTTCTAAGAAAAGCTTATCTGTGTTCAGGTAATCTTCTTAGACCTGCTATATCATTGGCTGATGTTGCTGCAGCTTCAACTTTTTGGTTGGAGACTTTAGCGCAACAAGTAACAGATCATGATTCTCATAATATTATTATTCTTCTTCAGCATGCTAATAATTTTATCTGTGATGCCATCTTTGATATTATCAGAGTTGATGTCAGGTTTATGTCTCTAGCTATTTTAGCTAGAAGAGCTTTATGGCTTAAAACTTGGAATGCTGATATGGCTTCTAAATCAACTCTACTTTCCATTTCTTTCCAGGGTAACAAATTATTTGGTTCTCAGTTGGATTCTATTATCTCAACTGTTACTGGTGGGAAAGGAACTTTTTTACCACAGGATAAAAAATCTAAGGGTAAAAACAGGGCTAATAATCGTTTTCGTTCCTTTCGTTTCAACAAAGAACAAAAGCCTGTTCCTTCATCCTCAGGAGCAGTTTCAGTTTGGAAACCATCTCCAGTCTGGAATAAATCCAAGCCTTCTAGAAAGGCAAAGCCTGCTTCTAAGTCCACATGAAGGTGCGGCCCTCATTCCAGCTCAGCTGGTAGGGGGCAGGTTACGTTTTTTCAAAGAAATTTGAATCACTTCTGTTCCCAATCTTTGGATTCAGAACATTGTTTCAGAAGGGTACAGAATTGGTTTCAAGATGAGACCTCCTGCAAAGAGATTTTTTCTTTCCCGTGTCCCAGTAAATCCAGTGAAAGCTCAAGCATTTCTGAATTGTGTTTCAGATCTAGAGTTGGCTGGAGTAATTATGCCAGTTCCAGTTCTGGAACAGGGGATGGGGTTTTATTCAAATCTCTTCATTGTACCAAAGAAGGAGAATTCCTTCAGACCAGTTCTGGATCTAAAAATATTGAATTGTTATGTAAGGATACCAACGTTCAAAATGGTAACTGTAAGGACTATCTTGCCTTTTGTTCAGCAAGGGCATTATATGTCCACAATAGATTTACAGGATGCATATCTGCATATTCCGATTCATCCAGATCATTATCAGTTCCTGAGATTCTCTTATCTGGACAAGCATTACCAGTTTGTGGCTCTGCCGTTTGGCCTAGCTACAGCTCCAAGAATTTTTACAAAGGTTCTCGGTGCCCTTCTGTCTGTAATCAGAGAACAGGGTATTGTGGTATTTCCTTATTTGGACGATATCTTGGTACTTGCTCAGTCTTTACATTTAGCAGAATCTCATACGAATCGACTTGTGTTGTTTCTTCAAGATCATGGTTGGAGGATCAATTCACCAAAAAGTTCATTGATTCCTCAGACAAGGGTAACCTTTCTGGGTTTCCAGATAGATTCAGTGTCCATGACTCTGTCTTTAACAGACAAGAGACGTCTAAAATTGATTTCAGCTTGTCGAAACCTTCAGTCACAATCATTCCCTTCGGTAGCCTTATGCATGGAAATTCTAGGTCTTATGACTGCTGCATCGGACGCGATCCCCTTTGCTCGTTTTCACATGCGACCTCTTCAGCTCTGTATGCTGAATCAATGGTGCAGGGATTACACAAAGATATCTCAATTAATATCTTTAAAACCGATTGTACAACACTCTCTAACGTGGTGGACAGATCACCATCGTTTAATTCAGGGGGCTTCTTTTGTGCTTCCGACCTGGACTGTAATTTCAACAGATGCAAGTCTCACAGGTTGGGGAGCTGTGTGGGGATCTCTGACGGCACAAGGAGTTTGGGAATCTCAGGAGGTGAGATTACCGATCAATATTTTGGAACTCCGTGGAATTTTCAGAGCTCTTCAGTCTTGGCCTCTTCTGAAGAGAGAATCGTTCATTTGTTTTCAGACAGACAATGTCACTACTGTGGCATACATCAATCATCAAGGAGGGACTCACAGTCCTCTGGCTATGAAAGAAGTATCTCGAATTCTGGTTTGGGCGGAATCCAGCTCCTGTCTAATATCTGCGGTTCATATCCCAGGTATAGACAATTGGGAAGCGGATTATCTCAGTCGCCAAACGTTGCATCCGGGCGAATGGTCTCTTCACCCAGAGGTATTTCTTCAGATTGTTCAAATGTGGGAGCTTCCAGAAATAGATCTGATGGCGTCTCATCTAAACAAGAAACTTTCCAGGTATCTGTCCAGATCCCGGGATCCTCAGGCGGAAGCAGTGGATGCATTATCACTTCCTTGGAAGTATCATCCTGCTTATATCTTTCCGCCTCTAGTTCTTCTTCCAAGAGTAATCTCCAAGATTCTGAAGGAATGCTCGTTTGTTCTTCTGGTAGCTCCAGCATGGCCTCACAGGTTTTGGTATGCGGATCTTGTCCGGATGTCCTCTTGCCATCCGTGGACTCTTCCGCTACGACCAGACCTTCTGTCGCAAGGTCCTTTTTTCCATCAGGATCTCAAATCCTTAAATTTAAAGGTATGGAGGTTGAACGCTTGATTCTTGGTCAAAGAGGTTTCTCTGACTCTGTGATTAATACTATGTTACAGGCTCGTAAATCTGTATCCAGAGAGATATATTATAGAGTCTGGAAGACTTATATTTCTTGGTGTCTTTCTCATCATTTTTCTTGGCATTCTTTTAGAATTCCGAGAATTTTACAGTTTCTTCAGGATGGTTTAGATAAAGGTTTATCCGCAAGTTCTTTGAATGGACAAATCTCTGCTCTTTCTGTTCTTTTTCACAGAAAGATTGCTAATCTTCCTGATATTCATTGTTTTGTACAAGCTTTGGTTCGTATAAAACCTGTCATTAAGTCAATTTCTCCTCCTTGGAGTTTGAATTTGGTTCTGGGGGCTCTTCAAGCTCCTCCATTTGAACCTATGCATTCATTGGACATTAAATTACTTTCTTGGAAAGTTTTGTTCCTTTTGGCAATCTCTTCTGCCAGAAGAGTTTCTGAATTATCTGCTCTTTCTTGTGAGTCTCCTTTTCTGATTTTTCATCAGGATAAGGCAGTGTTGCGAACTTCTTTTGAATTTTTACCTAAAGTTGTGAATTCTAACAACATTAGTAGAGAAATTGTGCTTCCTTCATTATGTCCTAATCCTAAGAATTCTAAGGAGAAATCATTGCATTCTTTGGATGTTGTTAGAGCTTTGAAATATTATGTTGAAGCTACTAAGTCTTTCCGAAAGACTTCTAGTTTATTTGTTATCTTTTCCGGTTCTAGAAAAGGCCAGAAAGCTTCTGCCATTTCTTTGGCATCTTGGTTGAAATCTTTAATTCATCTTGCCTATGTTGAGTCGGGTAAAACTCCGCCTCAAAGGATTACAGCTCATTCTACTAGGTCAGTTTCTACTTCCTGGGCGTTTAGGAATGAAGCTTCGATTGATCAGATTTGCAAAGCAGCAACTTGGTCCTCTTTGCATACTTTTACTAAATTCTACCATTTTGATGTATTTTCTTCTTCTGAAGCAGTTTTTGGTAGAAAAGTACTTCAGGCAGCGGTTTCAGTTTGAATCTTCTGCTTATGTTTTTCATTAAACTTTATTTTGGGTGTGGATTATTTTCAGCAGGAATTGGCTGTCTTTATTTTATCCCTCCCTCTCTAGTGACTCTTGCGTGGAAAGATCCACATCTTGGGTAATCATTATCCCATACGTCACTAGCTCATGGACTCTTGCTAATTACATGAAAGAAAACATAATTTATGTAAGAACTTACCTGATAAATTCATTTCTTTCATATTAGCAAGAGTCCATGAGGCCCGCCCTTTTTTTGGGGTGGTTATGATTTTTGTATAAAGCACAATTATTCCAATTCCTTATTTTATATGCTTTCGCACTTTTTTATCACCCCACTTCTTGGCTATTCGTTAAACTGAATTGTGGGTGTGGTGAGGGGTGTATTTATAGGCATTTTGAGGTTTGGGAAACTTTGCCCCTCCTGGTAGGAATGTATATCCCATACGTCACTAGCTCATGGACTCTTGCTAATATGAAAGAAATGAATTTATCAGGTAAGTTCTTACATAAATTATGTTTTTCATCTACTTAACGACAAAGGGCTCTAAAGCACTTCTATATATGTCTATATACAGTATGTATTTGTTTATATTTGTATATATATGTCTCTAAATACATATATACACATATAAATACAGGTAGCCCTCAGTTTACGCCAGGGTTAGGTTCCAGAAGTAATGGTTGTAAATCGAAACCGTTGTAAATTGAAACCCAGTTTATAATGTAAGTCAATGGGAAGTGAGGGAGATAGGTTCCAGGCCCCTCTCAAAATTGTCATAAGTAGCATCTAATACATTATTTTTAAAGCTTTGAAATGAAGACTTTAAATGCTAAACAGCATTATAAACCTAATAAAATAATCACACAACACAGAATATATAATTAAACTAAGTTAAATGAACAAAAACAGTTGCTAAACAGCATTATAAACCTAATAAAATAATCACACAACACAGACTTCACTTGCATTTTTCTTCAAACAGTTCTTTGTATGCATTCCAATCTGGACTGATTTATAGACAGGAAGATATTGTTCCTTTGAAATCTGCTTGATTGCTCATGTCTGGTTAAACTGATTAATTTCAGCTTGCTTGGCTTTGCTGAAAAACAAGCGGACAGCTCCACCTACTGGCTATTTTAATAAATGCACTGCTTCTCAATGCTTTTCAATACTAGTCACATGACTGGAAAAAAAGGTTGTTATTCTGAAACGGTGTAAATTGAACCGTTGTAAAACGAGGGCCACCTGTACATAGATACATATGTACACATTTTCTCTTGTAAAGGTGTATCCAGTCCACGGGTTCATCCATTACTTGTGGGATATTCTCCTTCCCAACAGGAAGTTGCAAGAGGACACCCACAGCAGAGCTGTCTATATAGCTCCTCCCCTAACTGCCACCCCCAGTCATTCTCTTGCAAGCTCTCGACAAGAAAGGAAGTATCAAGAGATATGTGGTGACTTAGTGTAGTTTTACCTTCAATCAAAAGTTTATTATTTTTAAACGGTACCAGCGTTGTACTGTTTCGCTCTCAGGCAGAAATTGGAAGAAGAATCTGCCTGGAGGTTGATGAACATAGCGGTTTGTAACTAAGGTCCATTCCTGTTCTCACACATAACTGAAGAGTATGGAAAGAAAACTTCAGTTGGGGGGACGGTTGGCAAATCACCTGATTTGAGGTATGTTTAGTATATTTTTTCTAGAGAGAGGATAAGGTCTAGAAAATGCTGACAGTGCCTGATATATTTGAGGTAAGCCTGATACAGTGATTTAACAGCGACTGGGATCATGCTTACAAGATAAGGGTAATTTTTATGTTAACCCTCATAGTACTTAGTGTTAAAACGCACTTTATGAGCAGTTGTTATACAGACTGAGACATCCAGCTTCCCTAAAGGAGTCCTCTTGCATCTAGGACCACTATAGAGGGGTTCTTTCCTGCAAACATTGTGTTTAAGGGCAGGTAGGAGCCACAGTAGAGCTGTGGCAGTGTGTTAGACTTTTTTTTAACGGTGTTACCGTTTTTCTAATCCGGTTTGGGGCCTAAGGGGTTAATCATCCATTTGCAAGTGGGTGCAATGCTGCTTTAGTCTCTTATACACACTGTAAAAATTTCGTAGAGTTTACTGCTTTTTAACACTGATTTGCAGTTTATATGGTAGTTTTTTTCTCTTAAAGGTACAGTACCGTTTTTGTTTAATTGCTTTTCATATTTATTAAAGTGTTTTCCAAGCTTGCTGGTCTCATTACTAGTCTGTTAAACATGTCTGACATAGAAGAAACGCCTTGTTCATTATGTTTAGAAGTCATTGTGGAACCCCCTATTAGAATGTGTACCAAATGCATTGACCTTTCTATAAGTTATAAAGACCATATTATGGCTTTTAAAGATTTATCACCAGAGGTTTCTCAGACTGACAAAAGGGAGATTATGCCATCTAACTCTCCCCATGTGTCAGAACCTATAACTCCTGCTCAAGTGACGCCAAGTACGCCAAGTACATATGGCGCGTCCAATGCGTTTAGTTTACAAGATATGGTGGCAGTTATGAATCATACTCTCACAGAGGTATTGTCCAAACTGCCAGTGTTACAAGGAAAGAGAGACAGCTCTGGGGCTAGAATAAATACAGAGCTTTCTGACGCTTTAGTAGCTATGTCTGATATACCCTCACAATGTACAGAAGCCGAAGCAGGAGAGCTTCTATCTGTGGGTGACATTTCTGATTCAGGGAAGGCGTTACTTCAGTCTGACTCTGAAATGACAGCATTTAAATTTAAACTTGAACACCTCCGCGTGTTGCTCAGGGAGGTTTTAGCGACTCTGGATGACTGTGACACCATTGTAGTCCCAGAGAAGTTGTGTAAAATGGACAAATATTTTGCTGTGCCTGTTTACACTGATGTTTTTCCAATCCCTAAGAGGTTTTCAGAAATTATTAAGAAGGAATGGGATAGACCAGGTGTACTGTTCTCTCCCCCTCCTGCCTTTAAAAAGATGTTTCCCATAGATGCTGCTACACGGGACTCGTGGCAGACGGTCCCTAAGGTGGACGGAGCAGTCTCTACCCTATCTAAATGTAAAACTATTCCCGTTGAGGACAGTTGTGCTTCCCTAGATCCAATGGATAAAAAACTAGAGGGTTTCCTTAAGAAAATCTTTATACAACAAGGTTTTATTCTCCAGCCTCTTGCATGCATTGCCCCAGTCACTGCTGCAGCGGCTTTCTGGTTCCAGTCTCTTGAAGAGGCTCTACAGGTGGAGACCCCGTTGGATGATATCCTAGACAGGCTTAAAAATCTTAAGTAAGCTAATTCATTTATTTCTGACTCCGTTTTTCATTTAACAAAGCTAACAGCTAAGAATTCAGGTTTTGCCATTCAGGCGCGTAGGGCGCTATAGCTTAAATCCTGGTCAGCAGACGTTACTTCAAAGTCTAAGCTTCTTAACATCCCCTTCAAAGGGCAGACCCTATTCGGGCCTAGATTGAAGGAGATCATTTCTGATATTACTGGAGGAAAAGGCCACGCCCTTCCCCAGGATAGGTCCAACAAATCAAGGACCAAACAGACCAATTTTCGTTCCTTTCGAAACTTCAAGAGTGGCGCAGCTTCAACTTCCTCTGCTGCAAAACAAGAAGGAAATTTTGCCCAGTCCAAGCCAGTCTGGAGACCTAATCAGGCTTGGAACAAGGGAAAGCAGGCTAAAAAACCTGCAGCATGAAGGAGTAGCCCCCGATCCGGGACCGGATCTAGTTGGGGGCAGACTTTCTCTCTTTGCCCAGGCTTGGGCAAGAGACGTCCAGGATCCCTGGGCTCTGGAGATTGTTTCCCAGGGATATCTTCTGGATTTCAAAGACTCATCTCCAAAGGGGAGATTTCATCTCTCACAATTATCTGCAAACCAGATAAAGAGAGAGGCATTCTTACGTTGTGTTCAAGACCTTCTGGTCATGGGAGTGATCCACCCAGTTCCAAGGGAGGAACAGGGGCAGGGATGCTATTCAAATCTGTTCATAGTTCACAAAAAAGAGGGAACTTTCAGACCAATCTTGGATCTCAAGATCCTAAACAAATTTCCTTCAAGATGGAGACTATTCGAACCATCCTACCTATGATCCAGGAGGGTCAATATATGACTACCGTGGATCTAAAGGATGCGTGTCTCCACATTCCGATACACAGAGATCATCATCGGTTTCTCAGGTTTGTCTTCCTAGACAGGCATTACCAGTTTGTGACTCTTCCCTTCGGGTTAGCCACGGCACCTATAATCTTTACAAATATTCTAGGGTCCCTACTGGCGGTTCTAAGGCCACGAGGCATAGCGGTGGCTCCTTACCTAGACGACATTCTGATACAGGCGTCGACTTTTCAAATCGCCATATGGACATTGTTCTGGCATTCCTGAGGTCTCACGGGTGGAAGGTGAACGAAGAAAAGAGTTCTCTCTCCCCTCTCACAAGAGTTTCCTTCCTAGGAACTCTGATAGATTCAGTAGAAATGAAGATTTTTCTGACAGAAGTCAGGTTGTCAAAACTTCTAACTTCCTGCCGTGGTCTTTATTCCACTTCTCAGCCGTCAGTGGCTCAGTGTATGTATGTATGTATGTATCAGTAATCGGCTTAATGGTAGCGGCAATGGACATAGTTCCGTTTGCCCGCCTACATCTCAGACCGCTGCAACTTTGCATGCTCAGTCAGTGGAATGGGGATTACACAGATTTGTCCCCACTGCTAAATCTGGATCAGGATACCAGGGATTCTCTTCTCTGGTGGCTATCTCGGGTCCATCTGTCAAGGGAATGAGCTTCTGCAGGCCAGAATGGACTATAGTGACGACAGATGCCAGCCTTCTGGGCTGGGGCGCAGTCTGGAACTCCCTGAAGGCTCAGGGCTCGTGGTCTCAGGAGGAAGCCCTCCTTCCGATAAACATTCTGGAACTAAGAGCGATATTCAATGCTCTTCAGGCTTGGCCTCAGCTAGCGGAGGTCAGGTTCATCAGATTTCAGTCGGACAATATCACGACTGTGGCCTATATCAACCATCAGAGGGAACAAGAAGCCCCCTGGCAATGTTGGAGGTTTCAAAGATAATTCTATTGGCAGAGGTTCACTCTTGCCATCTTTCAGCTATCCATATCCCAGGAGTAGAGAACTGGGAGGCGGATTTTTTAAGTCGGCAGACTTTTCATCCGGGGGAGTGGGAGCTCCATCCGGAGGTATTTGCCCAGTTGATTCAACTATGAGGCAAACCAGAACTGGATCTCATGGCGTCTCGTCAGAACGCCAAGCTTCCTCGTTACGGGTCCAGGTCCAGGGACCCCAAGGCAGCGCTGATAGATGCTCTAGCAGCGCCCTGGTCCTTCAGCCTGGCTTATGTGTTTCCACGTTTCCTCTGCTCCCTCGGCTGATTGCCAAGATCAAGCAGGAGAGAGCTTCGGTGATTTTGATAGCTCCTGCGTGGCCACGCAGGACTTGGTATGCAGATCTGGTGGACATGTCATCCTTTCCACCATGGACTCTGCCGCTAAGGCAGGACCTTCTACTTCAAGGTCCTTTCAAACATCCAAATCTAAATTCTCTGCATCTGACTGCTTGGAGATTGAACGCTTGATTCTATCGAAGCGTGGTTTTTCCGATTCGGTCATTGATACCTTAATTCAGGCTTGAAAGCCTGTCACCAGGAAAATCTATCATAAGATATGGTGTAAATATCTTCTCTGGTGTGAATCCAAGGGTTACTCATGGAGTAAAGTCAGGATTCCTAGAATCTTATCCTTTCTCAAAGAGGGATTGGAGAAAGGATTATCTGCTAGTTCCTTAAAGGGACAGATTTCTGCTCTGTCTATTCTTTTGCACAAACGTCTGGCTGAGGTTCCAGACGTTCAGGCATTTTGTCAGGCTTTAGTTAGAATCAAGCCTGTGTTTAAACCTGTTGCTCTGCCATGGAGTTTAAATTTAGTTCTTAAAGTTCTTCAAGGGGTTCCGTTTGAACCTTTGCATTCCATAGATATTAAACTTTTATCTTGGAAAGTTCTGTTTTTAGTAGCAATCTCCTCGGCTCGAAGAGTTTCTGAGTTATCTGCTTTACAGTGTGATTCTCCTTATTTGATTTTCCATGCAGATAAGGTAGTTTTGCGTACCAAACCTGGGTTTCTTCCTAAGGTAGTATCTAATAAGAATATCAATCAGGAGATTGTTGTTCCTTCATTATGTCCTAATCCTTCCTCAAAGAAAAACGTCTTCTACACAATCTTGATGTGGTTCGTGCTTTAAAGTTTTATTTACAAGCTACTAAGGATTTTCGTCAAACATCTGCTTTGTTTGTTGTCTATTCTGGACAGAGGAGAGGCCAAAAGGCTTTGGCAACTTCTCTTTCTTTTTGGCTAAGAAGCATAATCCGCTTAGCTTATGAGACTGCTGGCCAGCAGCCTCCTGAAAGAATTACAGCTCATTCCACTAGAGCGGTGGCTTCCACATGGGCTTTTAAAAATGAGGCCTCTGTTGAACAGATTTGTAAGGCGGCGACTTGGTCTTTGCTTCATACTTTTTCTAAATTCTACAAATTCGATACTTTTGCTTCTTCGGAGGCTATTTTTGGGAGAAAGGTCTTACAGGCAGTGGTGCCCTCCGTTTAAGTGCCTGCCTTGTCCCTCCCTTCATCCGTGTCCTAAAGCTTTGGTATTGGTATCCCACAAGTAATGGATGAACCCGTGGACTGGATACACCTTTACAAGAGAAAACAAAATTTATGCTTACCTGATAAATTTATTTCTCTTGTGGTGTATTCAGTTCACGGCCCGCCCTGTCATTTTTAGGCAGGTGTTTTTTATTTTTAAACTACAGTCACCACTGCACCCTATAGTTTCTCCTTTTTTCTTGCTTGTCTTCGGTCGAATGACTGGGGGTGGCAGTTAGGGGAGGAGCTATATAGACAGCTCTGCTGTGGGTGTCCTCTTGCAACTTCCTGTTGGGAAGGAGAATATCCTACAAGTAATGGATGAACCCGTGGACTGAATACACCACAAGAGAAATAAATTTATCAGGTAAGCATAAATTATGTTTTTTTAAAGAAAATATTAGTTGGTGTTATTATGAGTGTAAGTTTACTTTTTCATGTATTTTTGATGTGTTTTGTGCAACTTTTATGTTTCACAAAACAGTTAACCAGAGCTCTGAAGTTGTAGTAATCATTCTAACGTAAATCTCGATTATGCTCAAGCGATCACATTTACTTTGAACTCGTAATATGAGCGTTAAGCCCTACGAGCGCAAACCCGCGTGATAAACCCCTTATAGATCTGGTGCAAACATTTGTGCTCCACTCAGAATCTAGCCCTATGTAGGATAATATATCTCAGAGCAGGACACTGCTTTTCCATAGTTACCCTGACTAACGGCTAGATTTGGAGTTTGGCGGTAAAAGGGCTGTTAACGCTCCGCGGGTTTTTTTCTGGCCGCACCATAAATTTAACTCTGGTATCGAGAGTTCAAACAAATGCTGCGTTAGGCTCCAAAAAAGGAGCGTAGAGCATATTTACCGCAAATGCAACTCTCGATACCAGAGTTGCTTACGGACGCGGCCGGCCTCAAAAACGTGCTCGTGCACGATTCTCCCATAGGAAACAATGGGGCTGTTTGAGCTGAAAAAAAACCTAACACCTGCAAAAAAGCAGCGTTCAGCTCCTAACGCAGCCCCATTGTTTCCTATGGGGAAACACTTCCTACGTCTGCACCTAACACTCTAACATGTACCCCGAGTCTAAACACCCCTAGCCTTACACTTATTAACCCCTAATCTGCCGCCCCCGCTATCGCTGACCCCTGCATTACACTTTTAACCCCTAATCTGCCGCTCCGTAAACCGCCGCCACCTACGTTATCCCTATGTACCCCTAATCTGCTGCCCTAACATCGCCGACCCCTATGTTATATTTATTAACCCCTAATCTGCCCCCCACAACGTCGCCGACACCTACCTACACTTATTAACCCCTAATCTGCCGAGCGGACCTGAGCGCAACTATAATAAAGTTATTAACCCCTAATCCGCCTCACTAACCCTATCATAAATAGTATTAACCCCTAATCTGCCCTCCCTAACATCGCCGACACCTACCTTCAATTATTAACCCCTAATCTGCCGACCGGAGCTCACCGCTATTCTAATAAATGTATTAACCCCTAAAGCTAAGTCTAACCCTAACACTAACACCCCCCTAAGTTAAATATAATTTTTATCTAACGAAATAAATTAACTCTTATTAAATAAATGATTCCTATTTAAAGCTAAATACTTACCTGTAAAATAAATCCTAATATAGCTACAATATAAATTACATTTATATTATAGCTATTTTAGGATTAATATTTATTTTACAGGTAACTTTGTATTTATTTTAACCAGGTACAATAGCTATTAAATAGTTAAGAACTATTTAATAGTTACCTAGTTAAAATAATTACAAATTTACCTGTAAAATAAATCCTAACCTAAGATATAATTAAACCTAACACTACCCTATCAATAAAATAATTAAATAAACTACCTACAATTACCTACAATTAACCTAACACTACACTATCAATAAATTAATTAAACACAATTGCTACAAATAAATACAATTAAATAAACTATCTAAAGTACAAAAAATAAAAAAGAACTAAGTTACAGAAAATAAAAAAATATTTACAAACATAAGAAAAATATTACAACAATTTTAAACTAATTACACCTACTCTAAGCCCCCTAATAAAATAACAAAGACCCCCAAAATAAAAAATTCCCTACCCTATTCTAAAATACAAAAATTACAAGCTCTTTTACCTTACCAGCCCTGAACAGGGCCCTTTGCGGGGCATGCCCCAAGAATTTCAGCTCTTTTGCCTGTAAAAAAAAACATACAATACCCCCCCCCAACATTACAACCCACCACCCACATACCCCTAATCTAACCCAAACCCCCTTAAATAAACCTAACACTAATCCCCTGAAGATCTTCCTACCTTGTCTTCACCATCCAGGTATCACCGATCCGTCCTGGCTCCAAGATCTTCATCCAACCCAAGCGGGGGTTGGCGATCCATAATCCGGTGCTCCAAAGTCTTCCTCCTATCCGGCAAGAAGAGGACATCCGGACCGGCAAACATCTTCTCCAAGCGGCATCTTCTATGTTCTTCCATCCGATGACGACCGGCTCCATCTTGAAGACCTCCAGCGCGGATCCATCCTCTTCTTCCGACGACTAGACGACGAATGACGGTTCCTTTAAGGGACGTCATCCAAGATGGCGTCCCTCGAATTCCGATTGGCTGATAGGATTCTATCAGCCAATCGGAATTAAGGTAGGAATATTCTGATTGGCTGATGGAATCAGCCAATCAGAATCAAGTTCAATCCGATTGGCTGATCCAATCAGCCAATCAGATTGAGCTCGCATTCTATTGGCTGATCGGAACCTGGCTCATTTCCCATCCTGTTTTATGGTCTCAGTAACAAGTGACCTTGGCTGATCGGAACCTGGCTCATTTCCCATCCTGTTTTATGGTCTCAGTAACAAGTGACCTCTTGAGATCATACTGTTAGCTCCTTTACTCCCATGGGTATATCATCATGCCAATCTTATTATATGACTAGGTTAAAGTGACAGTAATGTCATAATTAGACATTCATGATTTAGACAGAGCATACAATTTTAAAAAACTTTCCAATTTACTTTTATTATTTAATTTGCTTCCTTCTCTTGTTATCCTTTGCTGAAAGGTTTATCTATGAAAGCTCAGGAGCAGCAAATAACCTAGGTTCTAGCTGCTGATTGGTGGCTTCATATATATACCGATTGTCATTGACTCACCCATGTGTTCAGTTAGAAACCAGTAGTGCATTGCTGCTCCTTCAACAAAGCACACCAAGAGAATGTAGCACATTTAATAATAGAAGTAAATTTGACAGTTGTTTAAAATTGTATGTTTGTTCTACAAAAATGTTGGATTTCATATCCCTTTAAATCTCCAGCAGGTGTAGTGAAAGAATTTGAATATTTACCAACTCTTAGAGTGAGCATTATTATGATGTCCAAAAGCAGCCCCTAGACCAGCTTCAATTCCATAGGTTGTGATAGATTCAAGAGTGACCTTTTGATTCATAGGAGGACAATAAGTAATCTATTTCCTATATAATGTCTTCTTTAAATAGGTATTTCTTACATTCAAAGAGGTATAAGAGTGACCTTGTTTGGGTTCAGGAGTAAGAAAATGGAGGCATATATTTTTTAGATCTCTTTGCAGAGCTAGACAAGTACTCTGTTTTTGTGTGTTATGCTTTTTTATATTCACATAGCAGTAGTATGTAAATATGGCTCTGCTTTTGGCTTGTAAGATTTGAATGTAATACCTCAATAAAAAACTAATTAAAAAATGAATGCATGCTTTATCTGAATCATGAAAGTTTAATTTAATTAACACATATTACATCATGGATTTACCTTATTTTTCCAATCTCTGATGCCAAATTTTTCTGCAGTATGTATAGTTATAGCTATATAAGAATCATAAAAAAATGAAAATAAATTCATCTAATAATATAATTTGATGCACTATTATGCACTTGTGAATTGGTGATAGCAGGATAATTACTGTCAAATCTGTTAGTAAATGTGTCTTCCAGTATATGTGTAGTACCATTTGTGAATAATTGTATAGGTACAACAGAGTATTTCATCTGTGCAGAGCAACATCATTTAGATTATTTGGAGAAGGCATCAGCTCTATATTTTGCACTTTTTTTTTTATCTTTAATGCTTTCCTTTGTAAACCAAAAGAGATCATTTCATAAGTCTGATTACTAAGTACTCTTTAGTACTTGCACTAAGTACCAATCATTTCTGCATTTAAAAAAAAACAATGAAATTGCACACAGCATTCCGTGTTTATTAAAGGGACACTGAACCCAATTTTTTTTCTTTCGTGATTCAGATAGAGCATGCAATTTTAAGCAACTTTCTAATTTACTCCTATTATCAAATTTTCTTTATTCTCTTGGTATCTTTATTTGAAATGCAAGAATTTAAGTTTAGATGCCGGCCCATTTTTGGTGAACAACCTGGGTTGTCCTTGCTGATTGGTGGATAAATTCATCCACCAATAAAAAAGAGCTATCCAGAGTTCTGATCCAAAAAATGCTTAGATGTCTTCTTTTTCAAATAAAGATAGTAAGAGAACGAAGAAAAATTGATAATAGGAGTAAATTAGAAAGTTGCTTAAAATTGCATGCTCTTTCTGAATCACAAAATAAAAAATTTGGGTTCAGTGTCCCTTTGAGTGTTTGAGTGAAGTGTATTCTCCTTGAGGTAATGCATTATACACCTTACCAGCCACTCAACTGTCAGTAATGGGGTTAATCCTACCGCTTGCTAATATAGTTCCCGGCAGCTCAAGTGAAGCTAATGAAATGTCTATAAAGCACCTTTATAGCTGTATAAATATTATGCAGTGGCATCCATCAGAGAAAGGGAACCAGTTTAGCTCCTGAATAACGGACCAGCCATAAAGTCTCTCAGAAACTTGATCTGGTTGACTTTTTAGCCTAACTGAGCAGTGTGTGGGAAAGAGATGACTTTTATCAATCAGACACAAAGACCAGCATTTAACTGCTTTATAGCTAGAGAAACAAAGCAAAACACATATAACTTGAGAAAAAATAAATACTAAGTTCTACACTATATTTAACACATAATTTAAATTGTCATAAGATATTTAATTATACATAATTCAAAAATGAAAACTTGCAGTGCACTTACATTATTTATTTGTCTTTGCATCCTACATACTTCAGATACTGGTTGATAAGTGCCGGAGATCTTTGGCTACTTTAAAGGTAAATAAAGGACATTCAAGAGCAGGAGGCAAATAAATGTACACATAGCATACTGTTGTATCAGTAGCAGGTTATATGTGCACAATAGCATACTGTTGTATCAGTAGCAGGTTATACGTGCACAATAGCATACTGTTGTATCAGTAGCAGGTTATACGTGCACAATAGCATACTGTTGTATCAGTAGCAGGTTATACGTGCACAATAGCATACTGTTGTATCAGTAGCAGGTTATACGTGCACAATAGCATACTTTTGTATCAGTAGCAGGTTATACGTGCACAATAGCATACTGTTGTATCAGTAGCAGGTTATACGTGCACAATAGCATACTGACACTGTTGTATCAGTAGCAGGTTATAAGTGCACAATAGCATACTGTTGAATCAGTAGCAGGTTAAACATGCACAATAGCATACTGTTGTATCAGTAGCAGGTTATACTTGCACAATAGCATACTGTTGTATCAGTAGCAGGTTATACGTGCACAATAGCATACTGTTGTATCAGTAGCAGGTTATACGTGCACAATAGCATACTGTTGTATCAGTAGCAGGTTACATGCATGTTAAAATGATTTTACTGAATAAGTGCTAACTTTTAAAAGTATAATATTTTTGTGAACACAATTATATATGCATTTGGAAATTTCTAATTTCTCACAAAATATTGCTTTCTGACCTACAATACAAAACTATACATTTACACATCCACCAGTTTATGTAATAAAAACACTATGACCAATATATATAATCAGATACTCCTCCATTGCTATCCAGTTTATCCCCCCTAGCATGTAAGCTTAAGAGTCCAGCTGTTTGTTGATCACCTTCTCAAGAGCTGACTACAACAGTGCAACTCTTGGCAGGGCCCTCTACCCATTTGATCCCTATAACTGTTTTTTTTTTTTTTACTCCGCCTTTGTTAATAGCGCTGCGGAATCTGTTGGCGCTCTACAAATAACCGATAATAATAATAATAATAATACTCAAACTTTATATGGGTATTAAAAAAGATCATTATACAAAAAACTTAAAATGCATTATACATAAAATGATATGTTGAACACATGAAATAGTACTGTGCCTTTAAAAACCTGAAAAAAACCCACTGGTGGTTTAATGTACTAAAAAGATATGGAGATTCAAAAGTGGATAGTTAGTCCAAAAGGGTTGTCTGTGCAGTGAACAAAGCAGACACCCGTAGATTTCAAAAGTGATACCGCTGCATTTATGGTCCTCCATACTGAGCAAACCTCGATACAGTTCAACCCCCCTGTACATCAATATATGTAAGAACTTGTGTGTACTCACTTGCCTGTTCTCTGGCTACACATCTGTCTCAATTGATGTCCTTTAGAGGCTCTTGCGGACCTTGCCGCTTCGGCGTTCAATTTTGAGTTATGCACTCACTCCGCTTGTAACACTTCTGTGTCTCCGGTCCCGTGACCCTTTTCCAGCCAATAAAGGTGCTCCTTTAGCTGTACCTTAAGCTGTATACAGCAAATCAATGCTCCAGGATTCAATCTGTAGTATGCTAACAGAGTGCTCTGTATGAAATTAGGAGCAGTAAATCCAAAGCAACGTCTACGAGTTTCATTGAAAGCAAATGGTTGCACTTCAGTGCAATCAAATTTGTGCTCAACAGATAAGCACGGCTGAAGACCTAGCCTAAAGTGTAAGGGTTAAAAAAAAATGTTCACCAAACACTTCAAAAACACATAGGGGCCTATCTATCAAGAACCATAACCTGTCCGCCTGCTCTGAGCAGGCGGACAGACATCGCCGGAATTCAACCCGATCGAGTATGATCGGGTTGATTGACAACCCCCTGCTGGCGGCTGATTGGCCGCGAGTCTGCTGAATACGGAGAGCGTATTGCTCTCCGTATTCAGCGAGGTCTGGCGGACCTGATCCGCACTGTCGGACCAGGTCCGCCAGACTTTGATAATTAGGGGCCATATACTCATTTATATACTTTCTGATAAAAGTATTTCATAGATATATTAACAATCTTTTTTATAAGGGTTTAAAGGGTTATGGCCGCTATAATGTGTGTGTATATATTTATATATGTGTGTGTGTGTGTGTGTTTATGTGTAAATATTTATATACAAACATAAATGCACATATAATGCATATATGCACATGTATATACACACACACACACATCCACACATATATATATATATATATATATATATAAAATATACACAAACTTTTGAGCCCTTTCTAGTTAAATACATTCAAACGTGAAATATAATTTTTATTCAATTTTAATCATTTATATTGTGTTTTATTATGTTTTGAATATAAATATTTTACTTTCCAACATCCTTCACAAAAAAACAATACTCCTTTCTTTTTTATTTTTAAATATTTAAATATATATATATATATATATGCATATCTGTATGTGTGCAAACACACACACACACATCCTATAATAAAAAAGGCCAAAGCCTCTATTTATCAAAGTCTGGCGGACCTGATCCGACAGTGCGGATCAGGTCCGCCAGACCTCTCTGAATACGGAGAGAAATACGCTCTCCGTATTCAGCATTGCACCAGCAGCTCACAAAAGCTGCTGGTGCAATGCCGCCCCCTGTAGAATTGCGGCGATGTCTGTCCGCCTGCTCAGAGCAGGCGGACAGGTTATGGAGCAGCGGTCTTTAGACCGCTGCTTCATAACTGGTGTTTCTGACGAGCCTGCAGGCTCGCCAGAAACACGGAGCTTCAAGCTCTATCCGGAGCTTGATAGATAGGCCCACAAGTGTGTTTGTCTGAAGCTGTCATGCGCGGTAGAGACAGCATGAGGACAAACACACCTGGCCTTAGAGTCCCTACCTGATCTGCGGTGCGGGCAGAAGTGGGCATGGCTGGGCGTGAGCGGGGGCATGGCCAGGCCTGAAGGGGGTGGGATCGGGCATGAATGGGGTGGGGCCGGTTGTGGTCGCGCACGGGAGATAGAGGGGAAAGAGATAGAGAGGGGGAGAGATAGAAAGAGGGGGAGAGAACAAAAGAGATGGGAAAGAGCTAAAGATATGATAAGAGAGGGGAAAAAGCAAGAGAGGGGGGAGAGAGAGCAAAATAGAGGAGGAGAGAGAAAATAAGAGGGGGAAAGAGAGAGAGCAAAAGAGAGGGGAAGAGAGAGAGCAAAAGAAAAGGGGGAGAGAGCGCAAAAGGAGAGAGAGGGGGAAAGAGAGAGGGGGAGAGAGAGAGTGGGGGAAATAGAGAGGGAGGGCAATAGAGAGAGGGTGGAGGGATTGGGGGGAGAGGGGGTAGAGGGGGAGAGAGAGAGGGGGGGAGAGAGAAGGGGGGAGAGAGAGAGGGGGGGGGAGATAGAGAGAGAGGGGGTAGAGAGGGGGGAGAGAGAGAGGGGGGGAAGAGAGAGAGGGGGAGAGAGAGAGGGAGGTGAGAGAGAGACAAGGGGAGATAGAGAGGGGGAGAGGGAGAGAGAGAGGGGGGGGAGAGAGGGGAGAGAGAGAGGGGGGAGAGAGAGAGAAAGAGAGAGGGGGGAGAGAGAGAGAAGGGGAGAGAGAGAGGGGGAGATATAGAGGGGGGAGATAGAGAGAGGGGGGAGAGAGAGAAAGAGAGAGAGAGAGAGAAAGAGAGAGAGGGGGTAGAGAGAGCAATAGAGAAGGGTAGAGAGAGCAATAGAGTGGGGGAGAGAGAGCAAAAGAGAGGGATGGAGAGAGAGAGCAAAAGAGAGGGGAGAGAAAGAGCAAAAGAGAGGGTGGAGAGAGGGGGAGAGAGAGAGAGCGCAAAAGAGAGGGGAGAGAGAGAGAGCACAAAAGAGAGGGGGGGGAGAGCGCAAAAGAAAGGGGGGAGAGAGAGTGCAAAAGAGAGGGGGGGAGACAGAGCGCAAAAGAGAGGGGGAGAGAGAGCGCAAAAGAGTGGGGGAGAGAGAGAGCGTAAAAGAGGTGGGGGAGAGAGCGCAAAAGAGAGGGGGAGAGAGAGAGAGCAAAAGAAAGGAGGGAGAGAGAGAGCAAAAGAGATGGGGAGGGAGAGAGCGCAAGAGGTGCGACCGCTGTACTGCAAAAAATGGCCCGTGTGAACGGGATTTAGGACTAGTATATATATATATATATATATATATATATATATATTCACATAGATATATAGGTATATAAATATATTTTGCAAAAAAATTATGTGATATATATATATATATATATATATATATATATATATATAGAAATATGTATTTTAAAATAAAAAGAAAATTTTCTTATATGTGAAGAACGTTGAAATGTAAAGTATTCATAACTACCTTTGGCTTTAGCACCTAATGTCTAAGTGTTAGATTTTTTTTTTTTTTTAAACAACACACCCCATTGAAGTCGATGGGAAAAGAAGTTAACATAGTCATAATAGCCAATGTCCTGAAGTTTTTACTTGTAATTTGTAATACGTGTTCTAATCCGCCCATGTTAAAATTTTAGTTTCAGCGCAGTTAGTGTGCAAGCGAAAGTAAAAGTTAGTGTGCCACTTTTAATCAAGCCCTCTGTATTGGATTAGTTTTATATACATCTTAGTAGAGTGTGTGTGTTGTATGTTGTCTTTAGGAAATAGGATTCCTTTGGATCCACTTCCCCTCCATATAGGGATTACATAAAATGGCAGTCACTTTCCAAAATAGGGTCTGATATCCCTCTGTGTTTTAAGGAGTAGTGTAATAAGGGCTCTAAAAGTGCCCCCTCCTCATCAAACATTGTTCTTCTGTCTGATTGGGGCAAGTAATCAGCAGCAAACTACAATGGCATGTGACCACTCATTCGAAGAAAGGCACTATATATAGGATAGGGGCTCTTTAAAATCTCCCTTGTCC